>NC_091331.1:6618136-6643136 GCF_038502225.1 Cherax quadricarinatus
TGAAGTTTTGGTACACACCCCGGATATTGACAGTGGGGTACACCCCCTGAATTGACGGGTTTTGGGACACACCCGGTTTTAAAGGGTTTTTACACCCCTGATATTGACAGTGTTGGACACCCCTGTATATTGACAGGGGGTACAAAACCCCGTGATATTGCCCGTTTTGGGACACACCCGGTGTATTTTGCCCGTTTTGGGTACAAAACCGGTATATTGACAGTGTTGGTACACACGCCCGTGTATATTGACAGTGTTGGTACACACTCCCTTTATATTGACAGTGTTGGACACACCCCTTTATATTGACAGTGTTGGTACACACCCCCTTTATATTGAAGTGTTGGTACCCCCTTTATATTGACAGGTTGGTACACCCCCGTGTATATTGACTGTGTTGGTAAACCGTGTATATTGACAGTGTTGGTACACCCCGTATATTGAAGTTTTTACACACCCCCGTGTATATTGACGTGTTGGTACACACCCTGTATATTGAAGGGGACACACCCGGTATATTATGTGTTGGTACAACTGGTATATTGCCCGGTTTGGTACACACCCCCGTGATAGGAGGTTGGCAACCCCATATTGACAGTGTTTAAACCCGTGTTTTGACCGTGTTGGTACAATCTGTATATTGCCCGTGCTGGTACACACGCCCTTTATATTAAAGGGGGACAACTGTGTATATTGACCGGTTAACCTCCCGGAATTTGACGTGGGGCACACCCCGTATATTGACAGTGTTGGTACACACCCCTTTTTTTTGACAGGGTACAACCCCGTGATATTGACTGTGTTGGTACACACCCCGTGATATTGCCCGGTGGTACACACGCCCTTTATTTGAACGTTGGTACACACGCCCGTGTTATTGACAGGTTGGCACACCCCTTATTTGACTGTGTTGGTACAACCTGTATATTGACCGTTTAAAAACCCCGATATTGCCCGGGGTACACACGCCCTTTATATTGCCCGTGTTGTACAACGCCCGTATATTGCCCGTGTTGGTACACCCCCCCCGTATATTGACGTTACACCCCCGTTATATTACTTTTTCCCCCCCCCGGTTTTTTGACATTTTGGGCCCCCCCCCTTAATTTTTTTACACACCCCGATTTTGACGGCCGGACACAGCCCTTTTGACTTTTTGGGTACACCCCCCGTGATATTGCTGTGTGGCCACCCCCGTATATTGACTGTTGGTACACACCCCCGGGGATATTGACGGGGTACACCCCGATATTGACAGGTGGTACCCCGCCCGTTATTGCCCGGTTTTGGGTAAACCCCCGTGTATATTGATTTGGTAACCCGGTATATTGACTGTGTTGGTGCAAATTTCCGGTATATTGACCGTTTTGGGTTTTCCCTTTACATGCTAGAGTCAGAAATTTAAAAAGAAAAGCGTTATACCCCTACGGGTCATACAACGCTTCGAAATAGAAGGTAATCATGTTTGATCCGTGGAAGGGGAGGAGAGGCGCTTCCTTAACCCATAATGTTATTCAGTTTACAGAGAGAAAGAAAGATGGGTAGGTAAGTATAATGGTTGTTAGGAAATAGGACAAGTGTTTCCTGAAGCGGGTCTTTTTCATATGATGACCTAGAGCTGGAGCTTGTGGTCATCTGACCAAGACCTTCCACTGGCGTACCCTTCCAGGGTAGAGATATATATGTAGATTGACAGAGAGGCAACAGTGTGTGTGTGTACTCATCTAATTGTAGTTGCAGGGGTCAAGTCACAGCTTCTAGCCTCGCTTCTTCGTTGTTCGCTACTAAATCTACTCTCTCCCTGCTCCATGAGCTTGCATGTGTGTGTGTACTCACCTAGTTGTGGTTGCAGGGGTCGATTCATAGCTCCTGGCCCGGCCTCTTCACTGGTCGCTACTGGGTCACTCTTCCTGCTCCATGCGCTTTATCATACCTCTTCTTAAAGCTATGTATGGATCCTGCCTCCACTACATCACTTCCCAGACTATTTCGCTTCCTGACAACTCTGTAAATGAAGAAATACTTCCTAATGTCCGTCCCTGTGTGTATGTGTGTGTGTGTGTGTGTGTGTGTGTGTGTGTGTGTGTGTGTGTGTGTGTGTGTGTGTGTGTGTGTGTGTGTATTTCAGTGTGTGTGTGTGTGAGTGTGTGTGTGTGTGTGTGTATTTGTGTGTGTGTGTGTGTGTGTGTGTGTCTGAGTGTGTGTGTGTCTGCGTGAGTGTGTGTGTGTGTGTGTATTTGTGTACTCACCTATTTGTACTCACCTATTTGTGGTTGCAGGGGTCGAGCCACAGCTCCTGGCCCCGCCCCTTCACTGATTGCTACTAGGTCCTCTATCTCCCTGCTCCATGAGCTTTATCATACCTCGCCTTAAAACTATGTATGGTTCCCGCCTCCACTACTTCACTTTCTAGGCTATTCCACGGCTTGACTACTCTATGACTGAAGAAATACTTCCTAACATCCCTTTGATTCATCTGAGTCTTCAGCTTCCAATTGTGACCTCTTGTGTCTGTGTCCCATCTATGGAACATCCCGTCTTTGTCCACCTCGTCTATTCCGCGCAGTATTTTATATGTCGTTATCATGTCTCCCCTGACCCTCCTTGCCTCCAGTGTCGTCAGGCCGATTTCCCTCAACCTTTCTTCGTAGGACAATCCCCGTAGCTCTGGGACTAGTCTTGTTGCAAACCTTTGCACTTTCTCTAATTTCTTGACGTGCTTGACTAGGTGTGGATTCCAAACTGGTGCTGCATACTCCAGTATGGGCCTGACGTAAATGGTATACAGAGTCTTGAACGAATCCTTACTGAGGTATCGGAACGCTATCCGTAGGTTTGCCAGGCGCCCGTATGCTGCAGGAGTTATCTGATTGATGTGCGCCTCAGGAGATATGCTCGGTGTTATACTCACCCCCATATCTTTTTCCTTGAGTGAGGTTTGCAGACTTTGGCCGTCTAAACTATATTGTGTCTGCGGTCTTCTTTGCCCTTCCCCAATCTTCATGACTTTGCATTTGGCAGGGTTAAACTCAAGGAGCCAGTTGCTGGACCACTCTTCCAGCCTGTCCAGGTCTCTTTGTAGTCCTGCCTGATCCTCATCCGATTTGATTCTTCTCATTAACTTCACATCGTCCGCAAACAAGGACACTTCTGAGTCTATCCCTTCCGTTATGTCATTCACATATACCAAGAACAGCACAGGTCCTAGGACTGACCCCTGTGTGTGTGTGTACTCACCTAGTTGTACTCACCTAGTTGAGGTTGCGGGGGTCGAGTCCGAGCTCCTGGCCCCGCCTCTTCACTGATCGCTACTAGGTCACTCTCCCTGAGCCGTGAGCTTTATCATACCTCTGCTTAAAGCTATGTATGGATCCTGCCTCCACTACATCGCTTCCCAAACTATTCCACTTACTGACTACTCTGTGGCTGAAGAAATACTTCCTAACATCCCTGTGATTCATCTGTGTCTTCAGCTTCCAACTGTGTCCCCTTGTTACTGTGTCCAATCTCTGGAACATCCTGTCTTTGTCCACCTTGTCAATTCCTCTCAGTATTTTGTATGTCGTTATCATGTCCCCCCTATCTCTCCTGTCCTCCAGTGTCGTCAGGTTGATTTCCCTTAACCTCTCCTCGTAGGACATACCTCTTAACTCTGGGACTAGTCTTGTTGCAAACCTTTGCACTTTCTCTAGTTTCTTCACGTGCTTGGCTAGGTGTGGGTTCCAAACTGGTGTCGCATACTCCAATTTGGGCCTAACATACACGGTGTACAGGGTCCTGAATGATTCCTTATTAAGATGTCGGAATGCTGTTCTGAGGTTTGCTAGGCGCCCATATGCTGCAGCAGTTATTTGGTTGATGTGCGCTTCAGGAGATGTGCCTGGTGTTATACTCACCCCAAGATCTTTTTCCTTGAGTGAGGTTTGTAGTCTCTGGCCCCCTAGACTGTACTCCGTCTGCGGCCTTCTTTGCCCTTCCCCAATCTTCATGACTTTGCACTTGGTGGGATTGAACTCCAGGAGCCAATTGCTGGACCAGGTCTGCAGCCTGTCCAGATCCCTTTGTAGTTCTGCCTGGTCTTCGATCGAGTGAATTCTTCTCATCAACTTCACGTCATCTGCAAACAGGGACACCTCAGAGTCTATTCCTTCCGTCATGTCGTTCACAAATACCAGAAACAGCACTGGTCCTAGGACTGACCCCTGCGGGACCCCGCTGGTCACAGGTGCCCACTCTGACACCTCGCCACGTACCATGACTCGCTGCTGTCTTCCTGACAAGTATTCCCTGATCCATTGTAGTGCCTTCCCTGTTATCCCTGCTTGGTCCTCCAGTTTTTGCACCAATCTCTTGTGTGGAACTGTGTCAAACGCCTTCTTGCAGTCCAAGAAAATGCAATCCACCCACCCCTCTCTCTCTTGTCTTACTGCTGTCACCATGTCATAGAACTCCAGTAGGTTTGTGTGTGTGTGTGTGTGTGTGTGTGTGTGTGTGTGTGTGTGTGTGTGTGTGTGTGTGTGTGTGTGTGTGTGTGTGTGTGTGTGTGTGTGTGTGTGTGTGTGTATTTGTGTGTGTGTGTGTGTATTTGTGTGTGTGTGTGTGTGTGTGTGTGTGTGTGTGTGTGTGTGTGTGTGTGTGTATGTGTATTTGTGTGTGTATGTGTGTGTGTGTGTACTCAGGACTAACGAGTTCATTGTTCACTCTGAACAGCTTTAATTTCCCCCTAGTTACATGATTCTCCTTTTGTCTTCAAGTTCACTTATACTTGTAGTGTTGACTGCTGAGAACCTTGTCGTTTTTTCCTTTTAGTGGCTTTTGTTGAGTGTGTGTGTTTAGAGAGAGAGAGAGAGAGAGAGAGAGAGAGAGAGAGAGAGAGAGAGAGAGAGAGAGAGAGAGAGAGAGAGAGAGAGAGAGAGAGAGAGAGAGAGAGAGAGCGATATCAGACGCGCCCAATGGAAAGAAAAATTAAATTTTTTTTTAAGTTAAATTGCCGAAGGTTATTCCAGTCAGAATAATTCAATAGATTCTGCCTCTGAACGCTAAATTCTTCGCCTGCGAGCCAAAGATCTTTTTTTCCTAACGTGATTCGAAACATTAAAAAGAGTGAGAAAATGTGAAGTACAGAGGTGTGTCGGACGCCATTACCGATGATCAGTCTATTAATGTTGGCGCAATGTTTATGTCTGTTTGTATGTTACTCATTATTATTGTGGTGAGAGTTTTGTTTCTCACAATGAAGTATTTACACTCTTCTCTTTTCGTACAATATCTCAGTTGTGTTACTTGCGTTCGTTGATGTATTCTTTATTTTCTTCTTCTTCTCCTTCTTCTTCTTCAGGATACGTGCAGTTTGCTTAGAGGTTGAAATCTAGCAACAGCTTCTTTGACGATTTTGTTTGTGTTCGTATTATCACTATCATCTTGTATGATCACCATCGTGTTGTATCATCACCATCATCTTGTATCATCACCATCGTGTTGTATCATCACCATCATCTTGTATCATCACCATCGTGTTGTATCATCACCATCATCTTGTATCATCACCATCATCTTGTATCATCACCATCATCTTGTATCATCACCATCATCTTGTATCATCACCATCATCTTGTATCATCACCATCATCTTGTATCATCACCATCATCTTGTATCATCACCATCATCTTGTATCATCACCATCATCTTGTATCATCACCATCATCTTGTATCATCACCATCATCTTGTATCATCACCATCATCTTGTATCATCACCATCATCTTGTATCATCACCATCATCTTGTATCATCACCATCATCTTGTATCATCACCATCATCTTGTATCATCACCATCATCTTGTATCATCACCATCGCCTTATAACATCATCATCGCCTTGTAACGCCACCATCAACTTGTAACATCACCATCTCATCTCCCGCACACCTTACACTGTCATTCCTTCGGTGTAGCTGACCTGGTCGACTTTCCCACATCAAAGAGAATGGATGTGTACACATTCCTCCAGCTCAGCCAGTGATGTTACCACCGAGTAACTGGGTTCTCTCAGTGGTGCCACCACTGAGTAACTGGGCTCACTCAGTGGTGCCACCACTGAGTAACTGAGCTCTTTCAGTGGTGCCACCACTGAGTAACTGGGATCTCTCAGTGGTGCCACCACTGAGTAACTGGGCTCTCTCAGTGGTGCCACCACTGAGTAACTGGGATCTCTCAGTGGTGCCACCACTGAGTAACTGGGATCTCTCAGTGGTGCCACCACTGAGTAACTGGGATCTCTCAGTGGTGCCACCACTGTGAAGAAGACAAAAGAATTAATGCCACTTGTTAACTCTGTTAAAACACGATGTAATCCGATTCAGCCAGTCAGGGTGACTTATTTACGTTGTCGTCCATTTATGCTCTTTCCCAGGATGCCACTCACAACAGTCGGCACTCCTAGGTACCTACTTACTGCTAGGTGAACTGTGGCAACAGATGTAAGGAAACTAACACCCAGATACCTACTTACAGAACAAAAATTTCCTAAAATCAACAATTTTTGAATTATCTACTACCTCCTCTTGTAACAATTTCCATTGTTTTGTTATTCAGCTAAGAATTATATTTCTAGTATCCTCTCAACGCAACTGTTTCTCATTTTACAAATGAGAAACAACCAAGAATTTTTTTTTAATTTCTAAAGAATATCATGATTTTTGACAATTTTTCCTCCCCCGTAAAATGTATTTGTGATTTAAAATTACATGGCCTCTGGTTCTCCGTCTTGTTGGCGCATTTTTTTTTACAGTTGTTCTCGTATTTGTTTACGACCTTACACGAGATTATCATATTTTCTCTCTCTTGCTCCTTTCAGCCACAAGGGCCATCTTCAGTGTTGTTAGTCTTTCTTTGACAACCACTGTTTTGTTGCTTGTCTTTAGTCTTTTCTGTATTATTCGTGGGTTTGTGTGTGTGTGTGTGTGTTTGTGTGTTTGTGTGTGCATGAGAGGAAACCGACATGTCTACCACTGGGTCGTTGTGTATGCATCGAAACTACTTGATTGCCTTCCCTGGTTGTTAGCAGTGATCCTCACTGCCTACACTCCGGCCACCTCCATCGCAATCACCACCATCATCACCACCATCACCACCACCACCACCACCATCACCACTAATACCTGCAGCTGGTATTCATATTTCTGGCCGTAATACAATTATCATTAATATCTCTCGCCCCATTGCCTCTTCAGAGGCAGCGTCTCATTCATGGCACACTCCTATATCATTACCCTTCTCTCTCTCTCTCTCTCTTTCTCTCTGTCCCTGCCTCTCTCTCTCGCTCACAGCTAAAAGCTATCCTGTCACACACACACACACACACACACACATACACACAGGAGCTGTGACTCGATTCCTGCAACCACAAAAAGGTGAGTACTAACGCGGAAAGAGCACTAGAAAAATATTTACGAAGACTGGTAGATAGAGTAGACTCAGAGGAGGTGGCATATGTTGCAACAACTGAAACTTGATGAAAATACATGAAAGTTTACAGAAGTCACGTCGGTATTGTAGGTATTGTCTAGCACTTATATTGGTAATTAAACCCAGTTAATTGCAATCATGGGAATTGATGGAGTGTGTGACACTGATGGAGTGTGTGGCACTGATGGAGTGTGTGGCACTGATGGAGTATGTGGCACTGATTTAGTGTGTGGTACTGGTGGAGTGTGTGGCACCGATGGAGTGTGTGGCACTGATGGAGTGTGTGGCACTGATGGAGTGTGTGGCACTGATGGAGTGTGTGGCACTGATGGAGTGTGTGGCACTGATGGAGTGTGTGGCACTGATGGAATGTATGGTACTGATGGAGTGTGTGGCACTGATGGAATGTGTGGTACTGATGGAATGTGTGGTATTGATGGAGAGTGTGGCACTGATGGAGTGTATGGCACTGACACTGGTGGAGTGGGAGTGACACTGGTGGAGTGGGAGTGACACTGGTGAATTGGGAGTGACACTGGTGGAGTGGGAGTGACACTGGTGGAGTGGGAGTGACACTGGTGGGTGGAAGGTGAGGGACACTGGTGGGAGGAAGGTGAGGGACACTGGTGGGAGGAAGGTGAGGGACACTGGTGGGAGGAAGGTGAGGGACACTGGAGAGTAAATCATCACTAAGACATTATGCTTGAAATTGATGAGTCACTAAATCTTGTTAATTAGAAACTGCGTGAAGCTAGACCCATGTAATGAAGGGAGGAGGAGGAGAAGGAGAAGAAGAAGAAGAAGAAGAAGAAGAAGAAGAAGAAGAAGAAGAAGAAGAAGAAGAAGAAGAAGAAGAAGAAGAAGAAGAAGAAGAAGAAGAAAGCTAATTTCAATGTCTTTCAGTGAATTCATCTGTCCAGTAAGCCAGTTAAGGAAAGAGGAAGTGAGTGGGTTAGGGTGGTGGTGGTAGTGAGTGGGTTAGGGTGGTGGTGGTAGTGAGTGGCTTAGAGTGGTGGTGGTAGTGAGTGGCTTAGAGTGGTGGTGGTAGTGAGTGGGTTAGAGTGGTGGTGGTAGTGAGTGGGTTAGAGTGGTGGTGGTAGTGAGTGGGTTAGAGTGATGGTGGTAGTGAGTGGCTTTGAGTGGTGGTGGTAGTGAGTGGGTTAGAGTGATAGTGGTAGTGAATGGCTTAGAGTGGTGGTGGTATTGAGTGGGTTAGAGTGGTGTGTCAGTGGAACGCTTTCCATCTGAACAAAAAACTAATGGAAAAATAAACAAATAAAGAAACGATTAGGAAAAATAAGAATAATGACTTTTGAGGATTTTACTTAAAATTTAAATATAATAAAAAAAAAAAGCCTTTGGTTCTTGTAGTTGGGCAGGAGTAAGTAAGGCCCTGGACAGATCTTCTGATATTAAAGATGATGTAGGTTATCCTGGGAGGATGGTGATAGTCCGATGTTTTGGGATCTCCTCTACCACTTGGTTGGATTATTATTATTATAATCAAGGGGGAAGCGCTAAACCCGGAGGATTATACAGCGCCTGGGGGGGATGTGGAAGGCATTCAGGCTTAATTCGGGGAACTGGAGCACAGATCCAATTCCCTAAATCAAGAGCCCCTCACCAACATCAAGGAACCTTCCTTGAGGGGCCACTTGGTTGGAGCACCACAAGTAGAATAAATAAGGGCCGGTAGTAGTCTAATAATTGTTAATAAGTCCCATTAACAAATGTCTTGCTCCTTTATCTGGCGTCTACCCTGGATGACACAGCTGGTAATAAGACAAAATAAACTGGTTACCAATGGTCATGATAATATAACACTTAAGAATGGAAAAGAGTGATAAAAGCCAAAATCATTACTGGTAACCAGCAAACAAAAGAAAGGAATAAACAGTAATACTCCTGGTAGATCACCCTACCTGATTAGGAGAAGAGTGGAGGTGAAGTGACTCTCCAAACTTCAACCCACACCAGGTAAGGTCACTACTACCAGGAGTAGAAATTTGAACAAATCAGACACCAAGAACTAGTTTCGCCCCAGCCCGCCAGAGCGGGGGGGGGGGGTGCGACGTAACTCGCTAATAGTTCCTGGTTGCCTGAACAACCTTAACCCCACTCACGCCTACTTTTCCCTCACATGGAGGTGGTAATGAGTGGGTTAGAGTGGTGGTGGTAGTGAGTGGGTTAGAGCTTTTGTAGAAGTGAGTGGGTTAGAGTGGTGGTGGTAGTGAGTGGGTTTGAGTAGTGGTGGTAGTGAGTGGGTTAGAGTGGTGGTGGTAGTGAGTGGGTTAGAGTGGTGGTGGTAGCGAGTGGGTTAGAGTGGTGGTGGAAGTGAGTGGGTTAGAGTGGTGGTGGTAGTGAGTGGGTTAGAGTTGTGGTGGAAGTGAGTGGGTTAGAGTGGTGGTGGTAGTGAGTGGGTTAGAGTGGTGGTGGTAGTGAGTGGGTTAGAGTGGTAGCGGTAATGAGTGGGTTAGAGTGGTGGTGGTAGTGAGTGGGTTAGAGTGGTGGTGGTAGTGAGTGGGTTTGAGTAGTGGTGGTAGTGAGTGGGTTATAGTGGTGGTGGTAGTGAGTGTGTTAGAGTGGTGGTGGTAGTGAGTGGGTTTGAGTAGTGGTGGTAGTGAGTGGGTTAGAGTGGTGGTGGTAGTGAGTGGGTTAGAGTGGTGGTGGTAGTGAGTGGTTTAGAGTGGTGGTGGTAGTGAGTGGGTTTGAGTAGTGGTGGTAGTGAGTGGGTTTGAGTAGTGGTGGTAGTGAGTGGGTTAGAGTGGTGGTGGTAGTGAGTGGGTTAGAGTGGTGGTGGTAGTGAGTGGTTTAGAGTGGTGGTGGTAGTGAGTGGGTTTGAGTAGTGGTGGTAGTGAGTGGGTTAGAGTGATGGTGGTAGTGAATGGCTTAGAGTGGTGGTGGTAGTGAGTGGGTTAGAGTGGTGGTGATATTGAGTGTGTTAGAGTGGTGGTAGTAGTGAGTGACTTAGAGTAGTGGTGGTATTGAGTGGGTTAGAGTGGTGGCGGTAGTGCGTGGGTTAGAGTGATGGTGGTAGTGAATGGCTTAGAGTGGTGGTGGTATTGAGTGGGTTAGAGTGGTGGTGGTATTGAGTGGGTTAGAGTGGTGGTGGTAGTGAGTGGGTTAGAGTTGTGGTGGAAGTGAGTGGGTTAGAGTGGTGGTGATAGTGAGTGGGTTAGAGTGATGGTGGTAGTGAGTGGCTTAGAGTGGTTGTGGTAATGAGTGGGTTAGAGTGGCAGTGGTAATGAGTGGGTTAAAGTGGTGGTGGTAGTGAGTGGGTTAGAGTGGTGGTGGTAGTGAGTGGGTTAGAGTGGTGGT
This sequence comes from Cherax quadricarinatus, assembly GCF_038502225.1. Taxonomy (NCBI): domain Eukaryota; kingdom Metazoa; phylum Arthropoda; class Malacostraca; order Decapoda; family Parastacidae; genus Cherax; species Cherax quadricarinatus. Next base: position 6,628,921 of record NC_091331.1, read on the forward strand.
GGTAGTGAGTGGGCTAGAGTGGTGGTGGTAGTGAGTGGGTTAGAGTGGTGGTGGTAGTGAGTGGGTTAGAGTGGTGGTGGAAGTGAGTGGGTTAGAGTGGTGGTGGTAGTGAGTGGGTTAGAGTGGTGGTGGTAGTGAGTGGGTTAGAGTGGTGGTGGAAGTGAGTGGGTTAGAGTGGTGGTGGTAGTGAGTGGGTTAGAGTGGTAGTGGTAATGAGTGGGTTAGAGTGGTGGTGGTAGTGAGTGGGTTAGAGTGGTGGTGGTAGTGAGTGGGTTTGAGTAGTGGTGGTAGTGAGTGGGTTATAGTGGTGGTGGTAGTGAGTGGGTTAGAGTGGTGGTGGTAGTGAGTGGGTTTGAGTAGTGGTGGTAGTGAGTGGGTTAGAGTGGTGGTGGTAGTGAGTGGGTTAGAGTGGTGGTGGTAGTGAGTGGTTTAGAGTGGTGGTGGTAGTGAGTGGGTTTGAGTAGTGGTGGTAGTGAGTGGGTTAGAGTGGTGGTGGTAGTGAGTGGGTTAGAGTGGTGGTGGTAGTGAGTGGGTTAGAGTGGTGGTGGTAGTGAGTGGGTTAGAGTGGTGGTGGTAATGAGTGGGTTAGAGTGGTGGTGGTAGTGAGTGGGTTTGAATAGTGGTGGTAGTGAGTGGGTTAGAGTAGTGGTGGTAGTGAGTGGGTTAGTGATGGTGGTAGTGAGTGGGTTAGAGTTGTGGTGGAAGTGAGTGGGTTAGAGTGGTGGTGGTAGCGAGTGGGTTAGAGTGGTGGTGGTAGTGAGTGGGTTAGAGTGGTAGTGGTAATGAGTGGGTTAGAGTGGTGGTGGTAGTGAGTGGGTTAGAGTGGTGGTGGTAGTGAGTGGGTTTGAGTAGTGGTGGTAGTGAGTGGGTTATAGTGGTGGTGGTAGTGAGTGGGTTAGAGTGGTGGTGGTAGTGAGTGGGTTTGAGTAGTGGTGGTAGTGAGTGGGTTAGAGTGGTGGTGGGAGTGAGTGGGTTAGAGTGGTGGTGGTAGTGAGTGGTTTAGAGTGGTGGTGGTAGTGAGTGGGTTTGAGTAGTGGTGGTAGTGAGTGGGTTAGAGTGGTGGTGGTAGTGAGTGGGTTAGAGTGGTGGTGGTAGTGAGTGGGTTAGAGTGGTGGTGGTAGTGAGTGGGTTAGAGTGGTGGTGGTAATGAGTGGGTTAGAGTAGTGGTGGTAGTGAGTGGGTTTGAGTAGTGGTGGTAGTGAGTGGGTTAGAGTGGTGGTGGTAGTGAGTGGGTTAGTGATGGTGGTAGTGAGTGCGTTAGAGTGGTGGTGGTAGTGAGTGGGTTAGAGTGGTGGTGGTAATGAGTGGGTTAGAGTGGTGGTGGTAGTGAGTTTGTTAGAGTGGTGGTATTTTGGGTTTCTTGCAAACCTAAAATACCACCACTGAGTGGTGGTGGTAGTGAGTGGGTTTGAGTAGTGGTGGTAGTGAGTGGGTTAGAGTGGTGGTGGTAATGAGTGGGTTAGAGTGGTGGTGGTGGTGGTTTAAGTGACCAGGAGAGTAGTGGGTTATATCCCTTTATGGCTTGTCATTCTATGGCTCGCTCCACCATCGGATCATGGTATGGCGAGTCTCCTCTTAAAAAAATATTAAAAAAAATATTTTTATTGTCTGATGAAATTTCTGCCTTTCACGTTTTGCCCCTTGAGGGTCTATCACGCTATGGCAGACCCCCTTGAGGGTCTATCACGCTATGGCAGACCCCCTTGAGGGTCTATCACGCTATGGCAGACCCCCTTGAGGGTCTTTCATGCTGTGATGGAACTCCATTTCCTCGGATCAACCTTCCATGGAACAAGATTTATTATATAATTTCAAATTTTCTCCCAAGAGTTTTAACTCTATTTTTCGTATCAGTTTTTTCCTCGATTTATATTTTTAAATGTGAAAAGAGCTCCATTTCCTTGGAACAAGATTTTTTAGGGTAAGATTTTTCATAGATTATAAATGAAATTGTATGTAGCATTTCCGTAGACTTTCGTGACCCTGGACTAAATACTGAACTTTGTACCAGCAATAGTCAAAGATTAGTCTGTGCTGCAGCTCCTGGGTCCCACAGCCATATTTTTCTGGTGACAAACTCAAAAAGGTAAGCACTTAGTGGTGTTAAGATACAGCTCCTGGGTTCCACTACCATCTTTTTTTCTGGTAACAAATTCAAAAAGGAATTAATGGTATTAAGATACAGCTCCTGGGTCCCAAAGCAAATGTTTCTGACCATTTATGTGACCCATCTCTCTGGAACCCCAAGGGTAAACAAGTGTTATATGGTACAGCTCCTGACCACTTCTGCGGTAATAAGGTAAGCTATAGTTCTTGGTCCACCATTTTAGAGATATACACTGGTATAATATGTATTAGCACTCGTTTACCCTTGAGGGACCAGACAGACTTTCTGCCGACACACAATGAGAGATACACTGGAAACAGTGAAGCTCTTTACTCTTGCAGTGCTTCGCCCGTGATTGCAGTGAAAAATTGCACTGCAATCAGTGTCTTTCTCACCAACAGTTAAAATAAGTAAAATTGGTCAATTAGCAAGAACTCATTTAAAATTAAAACCTTATTATAACATTATTATAACAGCCGCAATTTAATTTAGCCTAATCCAACGAAATATATTTTTTATAAGGTTACGATAATTTAATAATAAACAAAAACAATGAAATATATTTTTTTTCGTTAGGTTCAGAAAGATTTTTTGAGAAATTGCTGCATACACAAATTTTCGCTTGCCTCATTCGGCAAGAAGAGCGTTGCTATTTAAGCCAAAATCTCATGTTTTACTTATTCGACACGACACACACACACACAGACACACACACATACACACACACACACACACACACACACACACACACACACACACAGACACACACAGACACACACACACACACACACACACACACACACACACAACACACACACACACACATAACACACACACACACACACACACACACACGCAACACACAACACACACACACACAACATACACACATACACACACACACACACACACACACACACACACATACACACACACACACACACACAGACACAGACACAGACACAGACACACACACACACACACACACACACACACACACACACACACACACACACACACACACACACACACAACACACACACACACACATAACACACACACACACACACACACACACACACGCAACACACAACACACACACACACACACACACACACATACACACACACACACACACACACACACACACACACACACACACACACACACACACACACACACACACACACACAGACACAGACACAGACACAGACACACACAGACACAGACACACACACACACACACACACACACACACACACACACACACACACACACACACACATACACACACACATAACACACACACACACACACACACACGCAACACACAACACACACACACACACAACATACACACACACACACACACACACACACACACACACACACACACACACACACACACACACACACACACACACACACACACACACACACACACACATTGCCAGACTCACACATACACTCCCCCCCTCCCCCACCGACATCTCACTCCTTCACCTGATCCCTCCCCTCCCTCTTTCACCCTCCCCCTCCCCACCTCTCCCTCTTTCCCCCTCTCCCTCTCCCACTCACCCACTTGCTTCTCCCTCCTTCCCACATAGCCACGGTTCCTCCACTACCTCCCCCCCCACACTCTGACATACACACTACTAACCTAACATACAGAACTACATAGGTTTCACACTCTGAGGCAATCAGGATAAAACAAAAATGGGTTGCCAGAGAGCAACAAGAAAAACCAAGGGACAGGAGGAGGAAACTGCAAAGGAAGATTGGGCAGCAGAGCTCACAAAAAGGGAACATGAATGGGAAAAGAAACTAGAAGAACTTAGCATGAGAATGGAAGAGAGGTTAGACATGGAAAGCAGGAAGTGGGAGGTGCAAGTCAAAGCAGCAGAGGCCAGGATACAGAGTTTAGAAGAGGAACTGAAAAATCTGAAACAGCCTAAAGAACTAAAGAACATTTTGGGATTGACAACAGAGACTGCTACCTCAGCCACAAATAAGGGGACTGTAGGGAAAGAAGGAGCAAAACTGCATCTAGAAGCTCAATCAATGGAGATTGTAGTAAATGAAAGAGCTAAGCTATATGTGGAGGCCCTAACAGACCACAGCAGAACCCAGGGAAAGCCGAGAAGGGAAAATGACAGGCCACTGAGCCCAGGTACATTAGCTAGTGAAACTGAAGAAAGGAAAGCTGCAATGGAGGAAATCAAATTGAATGAGGGGATACACAGGGATATGCAGTGGGAGAATGAAAGGGTGAGGTCAGTCTTTGTGTATGGGCTCCAGGAAGTTGAAGGGGAAACATATGAAGCAAGAAAACAAGGGGGAAAAAAGCAATTGAAAGCATCATGAAAGCAATAGGAGAAGACGACATGACCCAGCTGGAAAATTTTCGGAGAATAGGGGGGTTTGTAAAAAAAAGAACCCGGCCAGTGAAAGTGACCTTCAAGGCAGAATCGACTCGGAACAGGATCCTGCAGGAGAAAGCACGATTAAGGGACATGCCGGCATACAGGAAGGTGTATCTCGACCGCGACAGAACACAAGCAGAAAGGCAGAAACAGAGAGAGATGGTACAAAGGCGAAAGGAGGAAAGAGAGGGGATGGAGAAGACAGACAGGAGATCCCAGACACAGGAAGATCAAATACAGCCTCCCTCACAACTTCCTATAGAAGCCTCCCAACCAGGTCAACCCCAGTGCAACCAAACACTCTAAACCAAAACACCCATGCCACATCCAATGCCCCCACCCACTGCATTACAAACTCCACCCCCACAGCAACCACCCATAGTTCCTTATCAGGTCTCCCACTTCCCCAACCCCAATACACCTCCCAGACCACAATCTTAGAAAAGAAGTTGAAGGTGTGGTATACAAATGCAGATGGAATAACAAATAAGTATGAGGAGTGGCACGAAAGAATCAAGGAGACATCCCCAGACATAATAGCACTCACAGAAACAAAACTCACCAGAATAATAACAGATTCAATCTTTCCACCCGGATATCAAATCCTCAGGAAAGACAGAGGGAGGAGAGGGGGAGGAGGAGTTGCACTGCTCATTAAAAACCAGTGGGGGTTTGAGAAAATGGAAGGAATGGATGGCACGGGCGAAAGGGACTACTTAGTAGGAACAATCCAGTCTGAGGGACATAAGGTGATAATTTCAGTAATGTACAACCCACCACAGAACTGCAGGAGGCCAAGAGAAGAATACGATGAGAGCAACAGAGCAATGGTCGACACACTAGCCGAGGTGGCCAGGAGAGCACACATGGGGGGAGCAAAGTTACTAGTTATGGGTGATTTCAATCACAAGGAGATTGACTGGGAAAACCTGGAGCCCCATGGGGGTCCCGAAACATGGAGAGCCAAGATGATGGATGTGGTACTGGAAAACCTCATGCATCAACATGTTAGAGACACTACCAGAGAGAGAGGAGAGGATGAACCAGCAAGACTGGACCTTGTATTCACCTTGAGTAGTTCTGACATCGAGGATATCATGTATGAAAGGCCCCTGGGAGCTAGTGATCATGTGGTTCTGTGCTTCGACTACATAGTTGAGCTCCAAGTGGAGAGAGCAGCAGGAATAGGGTGGGAAAAACCAAACTACAAAAGGGGGAACTACTCAGGCTTGAGGAACTTCTTTCAAGACATTCAGTGGGAGAGGGAACTGACAGGAAAACCAGTACAAGAAATGATGGATTATGTGGCAACAAAATGCAAGGAGGCAGAGGAGAGGTTTGTTCCTAAGGGAAACAGAAATAATGGGAAGAACAGAACGAGTCCTTGGTTCACCCAAAGGTGTAGGGAGGCAAAAACTAGGTGTACTAGAGAATGGAAAAGGTACAGAAGACAGAGAACTCAGGAAAATAAAGAGATTAGCCGAAGAGTCAGAAACGAATATGCACAGATAAGAAGGGAGGCTCAGCGGCAATACGAAAATGACATAGCATCGAAAGTCAAGACTGACCCGAAGCTGTTGTACAGCCACATCAGGAGGAAAACAACAGTCAAGGACCAGGTAATCAGACTGAGGAAGGGTGATGGGGAATTCACAAGAAACGACCGGGAGGTATGTCAGGAGCTCAACACAAGATTTAAAGAAGTATTTACAGTGGAAACCAGTAGGACTCCAGGAAATCAGAGCAGGGGGGTGCACCAGCAAGTGCTGGATGACGTACATATAACCAAGGAGGAGGTGAAGAAGCTGCTATGCGAACTTGACACCTCAAAGGCGGTGGGACCAGACAACATCTCTCCGTGGGTCCTTAAAGAGGGAGCAGAGATATTGTGTGTACCGTTAACAAAGATCTTCAACACATCATTTGAAACTAGGCAGCTCCCTGAGGTATGGAAGATGGCAAATGTAGTCCCAATTTTTAAAAAGGGAGACAGACATGAGGCACTAAACTACAGACCTGTATCACTAACGTGTATAGTATGCAAGGTCATGGAGAAGATCATCAGGAGGAGAGTGGTGGAGCACCTGGAAAGAAACAAGTGTATAATTGACAACCAGCATGGTTTCAGGGAGGGAAAATCCTGTGTCACAAACCTACTAGAGTTTTATGACAAGGTGACAGAAGTAAGACAAGAGAGAGAGGGGTGGATCGACTGCATTTTTTTGGACTGCAAGAAGGCCTTCGACACAGTTCCTCACAAGAGGTTACTGCAAAAGCTAGAGGATCAGGCACACCTAACAGGAAAGGCACTGAAATGGATCAGAGAATACCTGACAGGGAGGCAACAACGAGTCATGGTACGTGACGAGGTGTCAGAGTGGGCGCCTGTGACAAGCGGGGTTCCACAGGGGTCAGTCCTAGGACCTGTGCTGTTCTTGGTATATGTGAATGACATAACGGAAGGGATAGACTCAGAAGTGTCCTTGTTTGCGGACGATGTGAAGTTAATGAGAAGAATCAAATCGGATGAGGATCAGGCAGGACTACAAAGAGACCTGGTCAGACTACAAGCCTGGTCCAGCAACTGGCTCCTTGAGTTTAACCCTGCCAAATGCAAAGTCATGAAGATTGGGGAAGGGCAAAGAAGACCGCAGACACAATATAGTTTAGATGGCCAAAGTCTGCAAACCTCACTCAAGGAAAAAGATCTGGGGGTGAGTATAACACCGAGCATATCTCCTGAGGCGCACATCAATCAGATAACTGCTGCAGCATACGGGCGCCTGGCAAACCTACGGATAGCGTTCCGATACCTCAGTAAGGATTCGTTCAAGACTCTGTATACCATTTACGTCAGGCCCATACTGGAGTATGCAGCACCAGTTTGGAATCCACACCTAGTCAAGCACGTCAAGAAATTAGAGAAAGTGCAAAGGTTTGCAACAAGACTAGTCCCAGAGCTACGGGGATTGTCCTACGAAGAAAGATTGAGGGAAATCGGCCTGACGACACTGGAGGCAAGGAGGGTCAGGGGAGACATGATAACGACATATAAAATACTGCGCGGAATAGACGAGGTGGACAAAGACGGGATGTTCCATAGATGGGACACAGACACAAGAGGTCACAATTGGAAGTTGAAGACTCAGATGAATCAAAGGGATGTTAGGAAGTATTTCTTCAGTCATAGAGTAGTCAAGCCGTGGAATAGCCTAGAAAGTGAAGTAGTGGAGGCGGGAACCATACATAGTTTTAAGGCGAGGTATGATGAAGCTCATGGAGCAGGGAGATAGAGGACCTAGTAGCAATCAGTGAAGAGGCGGGGCCAGGAGCTATGACTCGACCCCTGCAACCACAAATAGGTGAGTACACACACACACACACACACACACACACACACACATATATATATATATATATATATATATATATATATATATATATATATATATATATATATATATATATATATATATATATATATATATATATATATATATATATATATATATATATATATATATATATGCTAACTCTCTCTGTCTCCGAGTATAGTTGACACGATCATCGAGGTTAACTGTCATTTTGACTGTCTCATATACATTATGTTTTTAACAAGCGAAGAGACAGTAGTAAACTTTCAAAGATCTGGAAACAGTTGAACAGAGAAAGAGATCAATGTAACGTGACAGAGGCAGGGATAAGAATAACCTGAGACAGGCATATAAATCAGAGGAACTGGAAGGAACCGGAAGAGAATAGAGGCACAAGATAATGAAAATAAAAGGCTAAAGAAATAAGGAAGAGTGGGAGGAAGCTGGTAAAGAAAGGAAGAAGAGCAGCGAGATAATAGTCAGCAAAACACATGTGGGCGCAAATGGACTTGCGGCGTAAAAAGGACTATAAACTAGGTGGATGGAAGGGAATGCCAAAGATGAGCAGAAGTGGAGAGTGAGGGAGGAAGTGTAGTGTAGTGGGTGTAAGGGAGGGAGTCATTGGTGTGGAAAGTGGAGGAGGGAAGGAGAAAGGAGGGAAGGGTCTTCAGGGACTTGTAGGAGGCTATGTAAAAGAAGGTAATTGAAAGTAAACATAGGAAAGAAGGTGATGAGAATCTAAAAAAATAAAAGCAATGAAAGACTAAATAAGAGACTGGAGGGAGAGAGTGCAAAGGAAATAAATGTGTTCTGATACCTGGGAGTGGGCTTGTCGGCAGATGCTTCTGTGAGAGACGAGGTGAACCATAGACCTGACGAAGGGAAAAGGGTGGGCGGTGCATTGAGGCATCTGTGGAGGCAAAGAACTTTATCCATGGAGGTAAAATACCAGAGTATAGTGGTACCAACACTGTTGTATGGGTGTGAAGCATAAGCTTTGAATGTTACGGCGAGTAAGAGGCTAGAGGCAGTAGAGATGTAGTATTTGAGGGCAATGTGTGGTGTGCATATTATGCAGAGAATTCTGAGTTTGGAGATTAGAAGGTGTGGAGTTACCTGAAGAGGGGTTGTTGGGGTGGTTAGAACATTTAGAGAGGATAAAGTGCTAGGGGCTTGGATATCTAACAGGCTTGTCTGAACATGATATTAACGAGTGGAAGCTAGTGTTTCTTTTTATGACTTGATGAGCTGCTGGAGTGAAAGCAAGGTAATATTTGTGAAGGGAATCAGGGAAACTGGATAGCCGGACTTGAGTCCTGGAGGTGGGAAGTACAATGCCTATATTCTGAAGGAGGTGTGGGGGTACTGCATTTAGGATAATAATCTGAACTGTGATGTGGCGCCCTTCTGGCAATACAGTGACTGAATGAATGACAGTGACAGTGTTTTTCTTCGTCGGTTCACCCTACCTATTATACATTATACATATTATGCATTCACACACACACACTCACAGTGCCAATATCCTCCCACCAGGCTGTGCTTCATAGACAGCCAGAATACAGCTGTCATACCTTAAGACAGGAAAAAATCAGCAGTTTCACTCTGGTTCTCTTCTCAAGGACATTCATTCATCATTCAGTCAGCTATTGAATATTACTACTAGATATTTATAAATACGTTGGAGACTATAGAGAGAAGGATGACAAAATTAATTCAGTGACTAAGAAATTTCTCATTCAAGGATAGAGAATCTTGAACCTTTATTCTCACAACATTTAAACACTCAACTCACAGCTCACAGGTGGTTCCAAGCTACACAATAACACCTGAAGACAGTCTTGATTGATAACTGAGGTCTATAGGCCCTTTTTATCCCGAACATGTTACCACTAAGCTATACAAGTAATGAACATGTTAGCACTGAGGTATACAAGTAATGAACGCGTTGTTACTGAGGCTTACAAATAATGAACATGTTAGCACTGAGGTATACAAGTAGTGAACGTGTTAGCACTGAGCTATACAAGTACGTACGCTAACTTCCTTCTAATTGAGGTAAGCGTCATGGTGCCAGACACAATATTTGAAGAAGTTCAGAAAGTGTAGCCGGCACTGAGACTGGCCCCTCTTGCTGTAAATTAAATTAACCAGGGAACGGGTACCCAAGGTAAGAATTTAATTAGAGAAGCAGATTGCGGGTTAATAATACGACCTCCATAATGGCGCACATTTCCTGCGCGAGGAGTCTTCATCTGATTAAGTACAGCCTCCAGAGCCTAGATAACTGTTAATCAGATATCTTAGAGACGCGCTTACCTTCGTCGAGATATTTTTTTCAGCAGTTTTTGTGTGGCTGTAAACGAAGTTTTTTTTTAAGTTTGTGGCCTCGGCTGGGGTGGAAAACATGACACCCAGAGGCTTATGAAACCGGTTCTTCTGGGATTAGAACGTGCGATTTTGGACGAGCTGCCTTTCAGATATTTTCTGGTTTGTTATTGTAGTGTAGGTTAAGTTTGGGTGGTTTAGATTAACGTATATTAGCCTGTGTTTAGGTACGTTACCCGAGGAAGCTCTCATAGTACCTCTCTGGAGGTAGGTAACACAGTACCTCCGTGGAGGATGCTGACACAGTACCTCTGTGAAGGTAACTCCCACAGTACCTCTGTAAAGGTAGCTGATACAATACCTCTCTGGAAGTAGGTGACACAGTACTTCTGTGGAGGTACAGACCAGCCTCACAGTGCTGTTGATTTAACATTTTGTAAGTGAAACAGAGGAAATAAACATTACAAGGTCTGCTAATTTGGAGGAAATCCTTTTTGAGAGTTTAGAAAAGTTATTTTTGGAGAGCTTAGAAAGTGCAGGATAATGTAAACCTTTGACCAAGGCTAGGAAACTGTAAGCATTGGTGTATCTTCAAACACTCCTGTCTGTCTGTCTGCTAGATGCCACTAGTACACCCTTGTCTATCTGTCAGACGTATTTCCCAATCTGTCAGGTGCACACCCCCGTCTGTCAGCTGTGCATACTATTATGTCACATGTATACCCCTTTCTACGAGATATACACCCCATCTGTCAAATGTATACTGCTGTCTATCTGCCAGAAGTATGCTGCTGTTTGTTTCCCGGCTACCTGACACCACAATGCATGTGGTGTCAAGTACCTCACCTTCACCTAACCTCCACCATAATTCTTTCTCCGAAAGGAAAAAAAAATCACTGTCTAGAGTGAGGACAGAGAATAATACTTTACATCAGATCCCCCCACAAGACATGCCTGCCCCCTTGCTTGAAGGATTCACTTTCATTATGCTGCAAAATAAGCACATTCTTCACCTTCCTCGAGGCGTGTGTGCTGCCTTAATGATCACTCAGCCAAACTTTCTCAAGACCTTTTTTTTTTCTCTCTCTATCGACGAAGAAATGTGATAAATTTGAGGTAGCTGAGGAAGCCTCTCCCAGGGCAAGTTTGGGGCCCATCATCCTCCAAAATAAAGTCATTGTGGTGCTCTTTAAGTGTCCTCAGCGTTTTAATGACCACTTTACTACTGCTGCTTCTGGAGATATTGTCTTTACTGCCACGAAGACAATTTTTTTTGGTTAGGCAATAGAGATGATTGGGAGTTATATTATATGTAAGAAACTCCAATACTGCTGGAAGTTACATTCCGCGTAAGAAACTACTGTGATGCCGCTGGAGGCTACATTCTGTAAGAAACTCCAGTACAAGACACATGCACAACACTTGATGAGCGTAACAGGTTACTTCAGCCTCACACTGTAAAATAAAACACTGTAGAAGCAGCTTTGAGGTGATTATTGTGTCACTCTTGACAGGTGGTGGTCACTTCCTCAATGTAAATATAGTTAAGATAAATACAAAGTGGTCACACTTGTAATTTAATATTTCTAACCACCCACAAAAGCGAGTGGAGAAACGTTTCTGCTTACCTGACAAATAAAACACGTTCACCTATTTATATATATATATATATATATATATATATATATATATATATATATATATATATATATATATATATATATATATATATATATATATATATATATATATATATATATATATATATATATAGAGAGAGAGAGAGAGAGAGAGAGCAAGCCTGGATACATCAACAGTGTGCTGCTAACCTATTCTACGTGACAGTTACACAGTGGGAACAGAACCTATGCTTTTCCTGTCATATTACATCAAACAGGATGGAGTTCATGCACGCTGTTGCGACAGTGTTGATGAGGGAGGTGGAGGGTGGGGAGAGAGCTTTCCGCTTTACTAAATATTATTCTTTCTAGAGAAACCTGTTGTTTCTGTTAGTAGCCTAAGTACAGACAAATTGCTGTTCCACTGTCCGTTTCTACCCACTTATAGCCAGTGTTTTAGGTGAAATTATTATTGGTATTATTATTATTATTATTATTATTATTATTATTATTATTATTATTATTATTATTATTATTATTATTATTATTATTATTATTATTATTGTTATTATTATTATTATTATTATTATTATTATTATTATTATTATTATTATTATTATTATTATTATTATTATTATTATTATTATTATTATTATTATTGCATCCACATGGAAAAACGTTAAACCCATAATGGTCATCCAATAATATTTGGAATATTTCACATTGTTTCGCCCCGTGTGTTATTCAACAATGTTGATGCTTCGCACATTTGTTTTCCTATTTTAGAAGAGTCAGGACCACCTGTATGTCTGTGCTGATACCTATCCCTGACCTTGCTGACCTGTATCTGACCTCACTGACCTGTCCCTGACCTTGCTGACCTGTCCCTGACCTCACTGACCTGTATCTCACCTCGCTGACCTGTCTTTGACCTCACTGACATGTCCCTGACCTCGCTGACCTGTCTTTGACCTCACTGACATGTCCCTGACCTCGCTGACCTGTCCCTGATCTGGCTGACATGTCCCTGACCTCAGTGACCTGTCCCTGACCTCAGTGACCTGTCCCTGACCTCACTGACCCCCCTCTCTTTATTCCTCTCTAATCCCTTTCTCTTCATCCCTCTCTGATCACTCTCTCTCCATCCCTCTCCATCCCTCTCCCTGCACCACAATACACTTGCCGTCGTGTGGTAGACAAAACTGGCGGCTTCATCCAAAACTTTATTCAATAAAAAAAATATTTGTTGCCATGAAAACTGTTTCACACGAGCGAAAAGGTGATTGTTTTTCCCCCCCGACGAGTGAAAGTGCGAAGGGTTAAATATATTTGTGTGGTAATATCACAGCTGCCTCAGTTTGTTGCCTCACACTGAGGAGAGGATCTCTGATTGTCTCAGCTTCACTGAGATGTATCAATCCTCCTCTTCTGAAAGAGAGAGAGAAATAGAGAGAGAGAGAGAGAGAGAGAGAACAGAACAAAGTAGGAACACTGAACGAGGCCTACTGGCCCATGCTAGGCGAGTCTTTCTCAAACGCAAACCCATCAACAAAAATATTTGCCCAACTCGTTTTCACTGCTATCCATCTTGGTACCAGGGGGCGTATGATCGAGCGAGAACCTTGGGTAACTATGTAAAAAAAAAAGGTTGGAGAAGTACATGAGTGGGTGTGAGTTGAATACTATACGGTGCTCGTCACCATCTCCAAGGCTGAGGGTCTGATTACCTCGGTTTTTTGTAAATAGTTGTACAGTTTTCGCATTATGTCCTGGAATGGTGTTGATTAAAATCACTGGATGACGAGACATCTACCAACAGATACCCAGATGTTATACATGTGTCTAATTCTTCATCTTGTCGGTATTGTAAGCCATTCTTGTATACATATATATATATATATATATATATATATATATATATATATATATATATATATATATATATATATATATATATATATATATATATATATATATATATGTGTGTGTGTGTGTGTGTGTGTGTGTATATTGCAAACAATCGCAGACAGGCAATCTTAATTATGCAAGACGACAAGCCACGGAGAGTGGAAATCTTTAGCTCAGGTACTTTCGCACTTCTCAGTGCGTCATCATGAGCTATGCAATGTTGCAAGGCAGCAACAGAAGGAGGGGAAGTTTATCTCAGAGTAGCGCAGTGCGGGTATCACCGGCCGCAGCCTTTCTCAGAATGTGGGCAACGGTCGGTACTAACCCCACACCACCACCATCCCCCTACTCCCCATATGGGGTAGGAGGGTTTTTGAGATGTCAAGTATGAAATTAGAAGATATAATAGCCAGCCCCAAGCTTTTTCTAGCTGCTTAGAACAGGTCATGTGACTTAA
>NC_091331.1:6648136-6650636 GCF_038502225.1 Cherax quadricarinatus
GTCTTGGTGGAGTGTTGGAGGAGTGTTGGAGGAGTAGTGAAGTGACAGAATGTTGGGGGAGTAGTGACATGGTGGAGTAATGGAGGAGGGGGGAGGAAGTATTGAATGGAGGAGTGTTTGTGGAGTGTTGGAGGGGTTTTGAAGTTGGTGTTGGAGGAGTGTTCGTGGAGTGTTACCTCGACTGGTCCTTGTAAGAGATGTGTGTGTGTGTGTGTGTGTGTGTGTGTGTGTGTGTGTGTTATTCACTCTGGATCTCGTCTCGTCAGGTTAATAATAACTATCATCATTAATGGAAAAGTATTAACTTCTTCCAGTTTTAAGTTGGTAATCTAGTAATGAGACTCAAGCATTATAACGCTCACGAAATCTAACGTTCAATCAGAGGGATCAACCACAACAGTTGCCAGAGTTGCTCAGCCGGATAGACACCTGTCTATCACCTTTACCTGACCCTGGCCACGGTAGCAAATTCTGGCCCAGTAACTACCAGCACTCTGCTATGATTGTTGGTGTAATTTCCGTCTCATAAACACGTAAGATGACAGGTGTATCTTGCGAATGCTACTTACGCCTAGTAATTATGACCATATATTTTAAAGGGGTGGTCCTATAAGCCAGCGGAAGGCCTCGGTCAGATGACCAAAGGCTCCAGCTGCGGGCCATCATCTATGACCCGAGTCAGGAAACACTTATCTTGTTTCCTGAAAAATCTTACCTAACCTACATCTAGTTCTTACTACACAAATGAGTGTGTGTACACATGTACATGTACAAGCAGTTTTGCATGTATATGTGTAGACATCTGCGTTCCTTTCTGATTTCTTAATAGTTTCGTCTACTCTGTATGGCAAGCCATGCGCATCGAAGAGGCGACTCAAATTCTGAGAGCAAGGAGGGAAGTAACCCCTGTCTGCATGAATGACTTAACAGTAATACCCTGTCTTCTCCATCATCAATAGTTAGCACACTGGCCTGCAAGTTTTAGGGCTCGCCCTTCGTGGGTTCGAGCCCCACCCGTCCTGTGGTTCAATGGTTGACCATTCCAGAGGCCACAGCCGCAGTCCAATCCCTAGTTCACTTATGCAGGTGACTGAGCCACCACTGACTCCTCCTCCACTAAAATTCCCCCACTCCCTCTCACTTTATTTTCCTTAGTGTCTCTTTATTCAGAACAGTAACAATTAGGTTAATTAAGGTTTGTCAGGAAGCAGTACAAGTGTTTCCTGACGCGGGTCTTAGTCATATGATGACCCGCCACTGGAGCTTGTGGTCATCTGACCGAGCCTTTACACTGGCTTATCGGTCAACCCCTTTAAAAATTAGGGTTATATTAGCATCAATCCATCCTTTCCTGGAATCCGTACTTCGCCCACGCACATTCATACAGCCTAACGTCAAGATTTCTTTCTTTTCGATTTTGTAATTTATACAGAGGAAGGGTTACTAGCTCCCGGGATTCACGCAGAAGGAGTTACTAGCTATACTTCCATTAAGAGAATTATGTGGGTTAGAATAAGAGTTGGATGCGTCTCTAATGTCTGCCTCTAGTGTGTGTGTACACACCAAGTGTCCATCAGGTCTGCCTCTAGTGTGCGTGTATACACCTCGCGTCCCTCTGGGCTGCCTCTAGCGTGCGTGCATACACCTCGCGTCCCTCTGGGCTGCCTCTAGCGTGCGTGTATACACATTGCGTCCCTCAAGGCTGCCTCTAGCGTGCGTGTATACACCTTGCATCCCTCAGGGCTGCCTCTAGCGTGCGTGCATACACCTCGCGTCCCTCTGGGCTGCCTCTAGCGTGCGTGTATACACATTGCGTCCCTCAAGGCTGCCTCTAGCGTGCGTGTATACACCTTGCATCCCTCAGGGCTGCCTCTAGCGTGCGTGCATACACCTCGCGTCCCTCTGGGCTGCCTCTAGCGTGCGTGTATACACCTTGCATCCCTCTGGGCTGCCTCTATCGTGCGTGCATACACCTCGCGTCCCTCTGGGCTGCCTCTAGCGTGCGTGTATACACCTTGCATCCCTCAGGGCTGCCTCTAGCGTGCGTGCATACACCTCGCGTCCCTCTGGGCTGCCTCTAGCGTGCGTGCATACACCTTGCATCCCTCAAGGCTGCCTCTAGCGTGCGTGTATACACATTGCGTCCCACAGGGCAGCCTCTAGCGTGTTTGTATACACCTTGCGTCCCTCAAGGCTGCCTCTAGCGTGCGTGTATACACCTTGCATCCCTCAGGGCTGCCTCTAGCGTGCGTGTATACACCTTGCGTCCCTCAAGGCTGCCTCTAGCGTGCGTGTATACACCTTGCATCCCTCAGGGCTGCCTCTAGCGTGCGTGTATACACCTTGCGTCCCTCAAGGCTGCCTCTAGCGTGCGTGTATACACCTTGCATCCCTCAGGGCTGCCTCTAGCGTGCGTGTATACACCTTGCGTCCCTCAAGGCTGCCTCTAGCGTGCGTGTATACACCTTGCATCCCTCAAGGCTGCCTCTAGCGTGCGTGT
>NC_091331.1:6655636-6660636 GCF_038502225.1 Cherax quadricarinatus
CACAGCAGCAGTCACTGCTATACCTGGGCACAGCAGCAATCACTGCTGCACCTGGGCACAGCAAAAGTCACTGCTGTACCTGGGCACAGCAAAAGTCACTGCTGTACCTGGGCACAGCAGCAGTCAATGCTGTACCTGGGCACAGCAGCAGTCACTGCTGTACCTGGGAACAGCAGCAGTCACTGCTGTACCTGGGCACAGCAGCAGTTACTGCTGTACCTGGGCACAGGAGCAGTCACTGCTGTACCTGGGCACAGCAGCCGTCACTGCTGTACCTGGGCGCAGCAGCAGTCACTGCTGTACCTTGGCACAGCAGCAGTCACTGCTGTACCTGGGCACAGCAGCAGTCACTGCTGCACCTGGGCACAGCAGCAGTCACTGCTATATCTGGGCACAGCAGCAGTCACTGCTGTACCTGGGCATAGCAGCAGTCACTGCTGTACCTGGGCACAGCAGCAGTCACTGCTGTACTTGGGAACAGCAGTCGTCACTGCTGTACCTGGGCACAGCAGCAGTCACTGCTGTACCTGGGCACAGCAGCAGTCACTGTTGTACCTGGGCACAGCAGCAGTCACTGCTGTACCTGAGTACAGCAGCAGTCACTGCTGTACCTGGGCACAGCAGCAGTCACTGCTGTACCTGGGCACAGCAGCCGTCACTGCTGTACTTGGGCACAGCAGCAGTCACTGCTGTACCTGGGCACAGCAGCGGTCACTGCTGTACCTGGGCACAGCAGCAGTCACTGCTGTACCTGGGCACAGCAGCAGTCACTGCTGTACCTGGGCACAGCAGCAGTCACTGCTGTACCTGGGCACAGCAGCGGTCACTGCTGTACCTGGGCACAGCAGCAGTCACTGCTGTACCTGGGGACAGCAGCAGTCACTGCTGTACCTGGGCACAGCAGCAGTCTCTGCTGTACCTGGGCACAGCAGCAGTCACTGCTGTACCTGGGCACAGCAGCAGTCACTGCTGTACCTGGGCACAGCAGCAGTCACTGCTGTACCTGGGCACAGCAGCGGTCACTGCTGTACCTGGGCACAGCAGCAGTCACTGCTGTACCTGGGCACAGCAGCAGTCACTGCTGTACCTGGGCACAGCAGCAGTCACTGTTGTATCTGGGCACAGCAGCAGTCACTGCTGTTCCTGGGTACAGCAGCAGTCACTGCTGTACCTGGGCACAGCAGCAGTCACTGCTGTACCTGGGCACAGCAGCAGTTACTGCTGTACCTGGGCACAGCAGCAGTCACTGCTGTACCTGGGCACAGCAGCAGTCACTGCTGCACCTGCATACTAAACAACGATGCAAATATGACCTTTTTTTTCCTACATTCAGATGTACGCAGCGAGCGGCTCTGTCCGTGTTAAACGGACCTATGTGATGCGTAATTACCCGCGTTACGCATTCGGAATTTTCTACTATGCCACATACGCAGAGACCACTGTATCCAACACGGGTAAGCCAGTGGTGGTTGCTACCATGGTCCACCATAGGTTTATCAGCTACAAACACCTTCACGAGGATAAGCCAATAAACCCTGGCTTATTCCCTTTGGGGTCCTTCAATCCTTTCCTCTCCCCCAGGATGCGACCCATGCCAGTCGCCCAACACCCAGGTACCTACTGGCTGCTGTGTAAACAGGGACAGCACATGTAGGGAAATATGCCCAACGTTTCCTCTCGCTCGGGGATCGAACCCCTGTTTCTCAGTGATTGAGGTGAAGCCGCTACCAACTGAACCACGCGCTCCGTGTTGCATGACGGACCATACCATGACGATGACTCTTAACACAGTTATTATTTTCCTGACTAATAAACTAGCAAACGAGAGACTACAGCCATTACCTTGACCTCTGTCCCCACACACTGTCTTCCTCCATCTTCCTCCAAAACTCCTTCCTCTTCTTTCTGTCTTCCTCCATCTTCCTCCAAAATTCCTTAATATTTTCTCTTCCTCTTCTCTCTGTCTTCCTCCTTTTAAACCTTTAGATCACTAAATGGCTCTGACACACTCAGATTCTAATTCAAATTTTCATTTCTGTGTGTAGCATACAAACTGCAGTTGACATGTAGGAAAGTGTTGGTATACACAACTAACATGGGTGAATTCATGGAAGGACGGGGGGGGGGGTAATTAAAGCCCTTATCATGCATGAGCATTTCAGGCAGACACGAAGAGCTGTCTGAGGTGATGAATGAGTTCATTACTCTAAACAAATGAATGAAACTGTGAGTCAGAAGATGCCACACGAATATATGCAAATATTTTTTTTTTTTGCTAACATAATTGTAGCAGATTGGACCAAACTAGTGGCTAGTGTTACAAGTGTAAAGATAATACAGACATTCAAGAAACAACTGGACAGGTAATTTGCAAGTAAAAGATTCAGCTAAATTCTACTCTGAGGCAGAGTGAAATTAGCAGATTCCTGATGTTTGTTCAGCAACTACATTAGAATAATTAGTCGACAAGGAGACAACCAAGTTCATGATATCAGTAGTGGTAGAAGTACTTGGTTGTGTTAGTCACAGCACAACTGTCAACCAGAAGCACAACCACTAGTACACACGACTGTGTACTAGTTCCTATGTACTAGTTCCTTCGCTGAGAGTGGCTGTGAAGGATCACAGTAAAAATAAAAACAGTACTAATTACGTGGAGTCAGTTGTAGCACACATCTCCCATCCGCTTCCGTCTTTTCTGTAAATGCCATTACATTATTTTACATAATATTGCATATTTCCCCCTTTCTTTTCATGGCGGCAGTGATCGGATGGAACTGAGGGTGGGAAGAGAGCCTTCTCCAGTCCTATCTTTGACTCGTACACGTAGATAATACACGATAATTCTAGGAAGTATATAGTTCTCAGCAGATAGCTTCGGTGTGGATGACTAAAGTCTTCTGATATTTGCTATCTACTTTTGCTATCTGTGACAATGTCATCTATCGAGAACACTGCAAATCTCCAAGCGGACATAAACCAAATCTTTAAATGGGCCTCAGAAAACAATATGAAGTTCACTGAAGACAAATATCAATTACTCCGCTATGGAAGACTCGAGGAAATAAAAACCAGATCGGAGTATAAAACAAATTCCAACCACACAACAGAGCCAAAAACTAATGTGAAGGACCTGGGAGTGATAATGTCAGAGAATTTCACTTTCAAAGATCACAGCAATATATCTACCACATCTGTTAGGAAAATGATAGGATAGATAATGAGAACCTTAAAAGCTAGGGATGACAAGCCAATGATGATTCTCCTCAAATCTCTTGTTCTCTCTAGGCTGGAATATTGCTGTACACTAACAGCCCCTTTCAAGGCAGGCGAAATTGCAGACCTGGAGAATATACGGAGAGCTTTCACTACACGTATAAGTACAATAAAGGACCTAAATTACTGGGAACGTTTGAGGTCCCTTGACCTGTACTCCTCGAACACAGGAGAGAAAGAAATCTTAGAGGGACTAGTCCCAAATCTGCACACGGAAATCACTCCCTACAAAAGCAAAAGACTCGGCAGACGGTGCAACATCTTCCCAACGAGAAGTAGAGGAACCACGACTACGCTAAGAGAACACAGTAAGTGTCAGGGACCAAAGACTGTTTAACTGCTTCCCAGCATACATAAGGGGAATACCAATACACCCCTGGCTGTCTTCAAGAACGCGCTAGACCGACACCTAAACTTAGTACCTGACCAACCGGGCTGTGGTTTGTACGTCGGTTTGCGTGCGGCCAGTAGTAACAGCCTGGTTGATCAGGCCCTGATCCACCACGAGGCTGGTCATGGACTGGTCCACGGGGGTGTTGACCCCTGAAACACCTTCCAGGTATATTCCAGGTGTTTCCCATGTACTGTCATGTACTTCACCTTCATCTCCTTTCTAATCCCTCTCTCCCTCCTCCTCCTCCTCCTCTTCCTTTTCCTCTTTCTCCTCCTTCTCCTCCTCTTCCTACAACATAACCACCTCTCAAAAACCTGCTGGTTGCTTTGTGACGCAGACAAAGCAGCAACTGTGGTTTATAATGGTGTGGGAGGCCGTGACGGCGTCACAAAGACGTGCCTCAATTAATCCCGCCACGAGGCCGGCCTCAGGAGAGGTATTTGCATGAAATTCCATAATTTATGGAGCGTTGAATGACTGAGATGGTTGTGTGCGTTTAAATTATTATGTGTGTGTGTTTGTGTGTGTGTGTGTGTGTGTGTGTGTGTGTGTGTGTGTGTGTGTGTGTGTTCGTGACAGTGTGGGAGTGTGATTACCCATTTGTGGTTAGAGAGATCGAGTCTCAGCTCTTGGTTTTCTAGCCTAAATTGGATGCTCCTGGGTGTGTGTAGGAGAGTGTGAGAGCGCGTGAGAGTGTGTGAGAGAGTGAAGGAGAATGTGTGGAAAAGCGTGAGAGTGTGTGTAAGAGGTTTGTGGAGTCTGGGAGTTTGTGGTAAGAGTGTGTGTGTAGAAATATGTGCTAGAGAGCAATTGTTGCTGAGAGTGTGTGGGAGAGTGTGTGGGAGAGTGTGTGGGAGAGTGTGTGGGAGAGTATGTGGGAGAGTGTGTGGTAGAGTGTGTGGGAGAGTGTGTGGGAGAGTGTGTGTAAGAGGTTTGTGGAGTCTGGGAGTTTGTGGTAAGAGTGTGTGTGTAGAAATATGTGCTAGAGAGCAATTGTTGCTGAGAGTGTGTGGGAGAGTGTGTGGGAGAGTGTGTGGGAGAGTATGTGGGAGAGTGTGTGGTAGAGTGTGTGGGAGAGTGTGTGGGAGAGGTTTGTGGAGTATGGGAGTTTGTGGTAAGAGTGTGTGTGTAGAAATATGTGCTAGAGAGCAATTGTTGCTGAGAGTGTGTGGGAGAGTGTGTGGTAGAGTGTGTGGGAGAGTGTGTGGGAGAGGTTTGTGGAGTATGGGAGTTTGTGGTAAGAGTGTGTGTGTAGAAATATGTGCTAGAGAGCAATTGTTGCTGAGAGTGTGTGGGAGAGTGTGTGGGAGAGTGTGTGGGAGAGTGTGTG
>NC_091331.1:6663136-6673136 GCF_038502225.1 Cherax quadricarinatus
ATCGTTCTAGTCAGGTAGGGAAGGCTGAAGCACAGGAGTCACGCAGAATGATAGAATGATGCGGGTGTGTATGGGGATGTTACGTAAGGTAACAGAATGAGACTAGATATGAATTTATTTTGATTACAATCAGAATGATGTGGTGGCCAGGGAGAATGATTCAACACTGCGGTGTTCCTAATAAATTGATAAGAATGAGAGAATAACGCTTCCACCGGGAGGCGTGGTCAAGAATCGGGCCGCGGGAGCGTTGACAGCCGGAACACCCTCCAGGTAAACTCCAGGTAGACTCCAGGTAGACTCCAGGTAGACAGGATAACAGAATGATATTCTTGCGTGGAAGACTATATTAGCGTGAGGTGAAGAAAGGTAACAGAAGGAAGCTCATGCGTGCACGTATCAATTAGAATGACGAGCTGGAAGAATGATGACTGAACACTTTAAATTCTCGGTTCCTCATCGAAAAAAAAAAAAAATCCTAGCGCGAACCCACTTTAGAAAAGTTAGAAAACTTAAAGTTTGAAAACTTATGATCTGTGGGATTAGTAACTTATATTTGAAAGATTTACCAGATATTATTTCATTATTTTCATGATATAGTTTTGACTATTTCTCACGCAGACTGTAAATATATTTGTAAATGATACTTTTGTAAATGATAGTCACATTTTTTTTACAGAATTCCTGGACTGGTGAATAAAAGTTTGACTTTTAAACCTAAAACTGTGAAATGATTTGCTTAATACAGGATCTACTTTGGAGGCTGAGGCATGCATGCCCTCAACACAGTGCTGAGGCAAGCATGCCCTCAACACAGTGCTGAGGCAAGCATGCCCTCAACACAGTGCTGAGGCAAGCATGCCCTCAACACAGTGCTGAGGCAAGCATGCCCTCAACACAGTGCTGAGGCATGCATGCCCTCAACACAGTGCTGAGGCATGCATGCCCTCAACACAGTGCTGAGGCAAGCATGGCCTCAACACAGTGCTGAGGCAAGCATGGCCTCAACACAGCGCTGAGGCAAGCATGCCTCGTCCACTGGACGCAGAAGCAAGCAATGCCTCGCACACAGGACGCAGACATCTCAGTAAACATCTGGAGGGTATTCACCAGGTCTTGGCATGGCTGGATAAATCCACCAACCATTTGGTGCTGAGCCAAGAACAAACACGAGAATCGATACTTACACGAAGCAGACGGTGAAGGAATGTGAGAAGGAAGTAGGGAATGAGGAAGGTAGGGAGGAAAAGAGAGGAGATAAGAGGAAAGTAAGATGCAAGGTTTATATATATATATATATATATATATATATATATATATATATATATATATATATATATATATATATATATATATATATATATATATATATATATATATATATATATATATATATATATATATATATATATATATATATATATATATATATATATCAGTAACAGACCTGCGGCTTGCCCAGGACTCGATCCTGCGTTCCCATGCCCAACCCTGTGTGGACTGACCAGAGGACGCATCACTCTCTCCATCGAACCACCATCCTTAAACACCAGGCGCCCAGTAGTACTGAGTGTTATCCCTGATGTAAGGACATTCGTGGTCATGGAGCCTTAGAGACTAATTTCAACCTCACCCTGTTTATTGTACCAGCCTTCACGAGCAGTCTACTGCTGGCCGCCTGGTGTTTAAGGATGGTGGTTCGATGGAGAGAGTGATGCGTACTTTGGTTAGTCCATACAGGGCCTACCTGGAGTCTACCTGGAGGGCATTCCGGGGATCAACGCCCCCGCGGCCCGGTCCACGACCAGGCCTCCAGGTGGATCAGGGACTGATCAACGAGGCTGTTACTGCTGGCCGCACGCAATGCAACGTACGAACCACAGCCCGGCTGATCCGGCACCGTCTTTAGGTATCTGTCCAGCTCCCTCTTGAAGCCAACCAGAGGTCTTCCGGTAATGCCCCTTATTGCTGGTGGGAGGCTGTTGAACAGTCTTGGGCCCCGGACACTTATTGCGGGCTGGGCATGGGAACGCAGGATCGTGTCCTGCCAAGTCGCAGTTCTGTTAATGATTCAAAATCATTTGTTTCATAACTTACCTAATCCTATTATAACAAGCACAATTTAATTAAATATATATATATATATATATATATATATATATATATATATATATATATATATATATATATATATATATATATATATATATATATATATATATATATATATATATATATATATATATATATATATATATATATATATATATATATATATATATATATATATATATATATATATATATATATATATATATAGGCAAACAATCACAGACGGGCGATCTTAACTATGCAGGACAAGCCACGGGGATAGGGAGGGGGTGAAATCTTTAGCTCAAGTACTTTCACACTTCTCAGTGCACCATCAGGAGCTGTGCAATGTTGCACGGGAGCAATTAAAGCAGGGAGAGAGGTCTCAGAGTAGCGTAGGTGTCACCGGCCACGGTTACCCTCAGTCTAAGTGTAACCGTGGTCGGTGACACCTAAGCTGCTCTAAGACCTTTCTCTCCCTGCTTTGGTTGCTCCCTTGCAACATTGCACAGCTCCTGATGACGCACTGAGAAGTGTGAAAGTACTTGAGCTAAAGATTTCACCCCCCCCCCGTGTCTTGTCCTGCATATATATATATATATATATATATATATATATATATATATATATATATATATATATATATATATATATATATATATATATATATATATATATATATAAATGCTTGATTATTATTAATATTATTATTATTATTATTATTATTATTATTATTATTATTATTTTTATTATTATACTGTATACAACACTGAGATGAATCTTTCAGTGAAGGCTGGTAATATATATTTTTTAAAATTAGTCCTTTGCCCCATTGTATGTCTGATAGTCTTTCCATTGTATTTCAAAAGCAAGTCTTACTCTCTCTTATTCTAGATTCTTGCTCCTTGTTTTGTATGTAACATTGTCTTGCTAGTGCCTGTTATATGTAACTGCGCACCAGGATACAGCTCCTCTGCTGTATCCTGGTCTCCATCACATATTTACCTCTGCATGATAAAGCTGATTAATTAGTTAAAGAAAATACTTTGAATGAAAAAGTTGAAGACAACTGACGTGTCTGAAAAACCGGAAAAGAACTGATAAGAACTGACATGAGACTCAGAGATGAAGATAAAGTAGAGAATGACCAAACAAGACACAGGTGCAAACTAAAAGTTCAAATAAGCCAATGGGACATAAAAAATGCCTTTAGCCTGAGGGAAATTGAGCACACTAATACATTTGGCAGGAATGCTGTGGTGAGCAACTCAATACATGGATCCAGAAGTCTAGGAATTAAGCCAACTCAGGTAATCGATGTGCAAAACCAGATCATGGAGAGTTAGAGCTCAATCCACGCAGAGAAAACTACGCAGATACAACCGAAAGGACGTGGACTCATTCCCTGGACAGGGTAAGACATATGGGAAAGTGTCTTCACACTTACTGCCTTTGTTTACCTATCATTAAATAAGGAACCTGTGTGTTAATCATGTGTTATGAGTCACATATCAGGAGGAAAAAAACGTTCTCAACAATGTTTAACAACGTAAGTCAATACTGGACACTGTGAACAAAATTCTTGATCTCGCACACGCCTTGGATGCTTGAGAGAAAATAAAATGAATCCATCTTTCAGGTACCTCCCTTACACGCGTGTGTCCCACCTGGCTAATCTCAGCACTATGCTGGTCTCCAGCTCCTCCTCCTGCTCCTCCTTCCCTCCTTCAGTGATCAGCAAGGTGCGTAATGGAAGCCTTCTCACGGAGAATTCAATCTCCATAAACGTGCTGCATCCAGGACCACATCCTCAATATTTGTAATTCTTCCCTGTATTTCATTTCGCCTCTCTCCATCACTTTTCCTCTCCCTCCCCCCGTCTCTCTCTCTCTCTCCTTCCCTCGCGCACCCTCAAGCCGTCAGAGTCACTCCCAGCTAGTATTACTCGGTAGTGTTGTACCACAGTCACTGTGGTCTGCGGCAACAGGTGGTCAGCAAAGAGCTCTTGAATTTTCATTGCAGTTTCTTGCTCGTACACACACACACACAAAAAAAAAAAAACAGAAAGGAGTCAACAAACATCAGCGGATTTCACTTCACATATTTTACCGGCTTCTCTATTCCTCTTCTGTTTCCTCTCGCCATTCTTGCTTCGCTCATCACATTCTCATTCCTGCATATACGCTAGCACAACTCAGAATGTTGAAAAATTTTTGTGTTTGTTAATAACTAAACTGTGAAATCGGATTTTAAAACAAATGATTTTTTTTCTCGAATATATGCCAGTAGCCAAATATCTCGCGATACCACCAGCATACCCTTTCATATATACCACCAGCATACCCTTCAATATATACCATCAGCATACCCTTCCACATATATCACCAAAATATCCTTCCCATATATACAAAAAATAAATAATCAGACAGAAACCACCACCATACCAGTGTATATACTGTGGTAACAACCACAACTCTACCAATGTATATACTGTGGTAACAACCACCACCCTACCAGTATATATACTGTGGTAACAACACCACCCTACCAGTGTATATACTGTGGTAACAATCACCAACATACCAGTGTATATACTGTGGTAACAACCACCACTCTACCAGTGTATATACTGTGGTAACAACCACCACTCTACCAGTGTATATACTGTGGTAACAACCACCACTCTACCAATGTATATACTGTGGTAACAACCACCACTCTACCAGTGTATATACTGTGGTAACAACCACCACTCTACCAGTATATATACTGTGGTAACAACCACCACTCTACCAGTGTATATACTGTGGTAACAACCACCACTCTACCAATGTATATACTGTGGTAACAACCACCACTCTACCAGTGTATATACTGTGGTAACAACCACCACTCTACCAATGTATATACTGTGGTAACAACCATCACTCTACCAGTGCATATACTGTGGTAACAACCATCACTCTACCAGTGCATATACTGTGGTAACAACCACCACTCTACCAGTGCATATACTGTGGTAACAACCACCACTCTACCAGTGCATATACTGTGGTAACAACCACCACCCTAGCAGTGTATATACTGTAGTAGCAACAGCCACTCTACCAGTGTATATACTGTGGTAGCAACCACCACCCTGCCATCGCCTGAATCTCGCTTTACAACAGGAAAAAATCATGTTACAGTCTCTTTGGAACACAAGCTATATACACAGAAAGGTGTGTTTCTCTCAGAGAATATACCGTATACACTGAGACTTCGATCTTTGTTTTAGGAATTAAAACTTCATTGCCTGGTCGACAAGCTGTCAACCAGCCCAATATCTTCTGGAGCGAAGATAAACTATCAATGTTACTGGGAGTCAAAACACTCGTAGTTGGCCACAATGATGACTATTACAATGAGATTTTGCCTATCCATAACAGGAGCCAAAACAGGCTGTTTACATGCTCTGAAAAACTTGGAAATCCAGCTTAACAAGCGGACACAGTGGAGCTCTGGGCAGAGCACTCTGCTAACAACCGCATCACTAGCGGTTAATTCCTCATCAGTGTTCTCCTGGACAAAGGAAGTGCAGCTATCAGAGCTAACGACTACATGAAAGCTACTGGCTGGTTACTCTCACCAATTATCCTCAACGCTGCTGAACGCTGCTCAACGTGGAGTGAGCGTACTAATGAGTGGAAAATATATATGCCAGGTATTATATACTAAGAGAATATGCATGCAAGTTTAATTTTACACTATTATGTGGTTTTAATTTCACTGACTATAACTAGATATATAGTTTTATCATTAGTACGCATACTCCTGGCTGAGTAAATGTTTAGGCAGTGTTGAGGAAATTAGGAGAATAATTGTTTTATGAGACATAAATGTTACAGTGGGAGACAGTCGTGAAGGTTCAGTGGGAGAACCAGGTGTAAAGCACAGTGGGGGAACTCAGATTGAATTACTCTTAGAAAGAGGTTGTTCCTAAGTGGCAACTAATGTTTCAAGAAGACTGATAAATATGCGAGATACCTACCTACCTACCTACCTATCCTCCAGGTAGGTAGGTAGGTAGATACGATAACATGCGCAACGATAACTTCTGGGACTGGTCTCATTTATATGCGGGAATAAATTGAGTTCCATTTCTTGGGCCGTTCTACTACTCTCTGTTTGAGGAGGTTGAGTTCCAATTCTTGGGCAGTGCTTCTATCCTCTCAATGCTTGAGTGGGGTTAACCTCTAGCTTTTGGGTTACGACAGGGAGAAAGGGTTATCAAGTACTGGGGTTCCCACCTCATATAAAATTATCAACGGAACAGCAGACAGCGCCCTTAAAACGAGGTGAGCGCTAGTAGTGTACCCAGAGTTAATGGTGACTGTTTCACTCAAGCTTGGCAAAAACAATCGGAGCAGAGCAAAGCTGTATTATACACAAAGGTTCGCGCACTCTCTGGAGCTTTATTATATATTGATAAAGCTTTACTCAGAGCAAAACTTCGTCTACGAAAATGTTTTGGAGAGTTATCCTGCTCTAACACACACGCATCAACACCTTCCTCTACACGCGCTCCAGTAGAATTTCTCCACAAGAAGTATGTCCATCAGTACGCTGTCTGTGTGAGACTAAAATGTGTAAGGTTAGGACAACACATCTTATACTGTAAATTTATCTGAGATAGGATAACAGTCCTTAGCTTGTAACCTGAACTGAGACAAGATAGCAGTCCTTAGCTGGCAAAACTAGCTGAGCCAAATAACTAGGAAGCTGGAACAAGGTAACCAGAACAACATAGTACATAAAGAAGTCAGAATCACCAGGGAAGTGTATAGGAGGATTGAAAAATGACGTTGATATATAATTATTTTGAGTCATTCCACTTATAGGAGATTTTTGTATTTTATCGAGAAAGCTTCAAGTTTATTAAGACTGATTTTTGTTATTAGGAGGTATAAATACGATGGAATTGGTGCATTTCAGAGTAATTTGAACTGTGGTATCTCTGTACTATTTTTAAGACAGCTGCTGAATGAATGATGGTGGATGTGTTTTATTTAAAGAAAGGCATGTAGGTAGGCAGATAGCCGGCAACTAGAGCAAGTATGCGGCAAATAGCGCAGGCAGGACGACAGGAAAGCAGGCAGGTAGGCAGGCAAGCAGGCAGGCAGGCAGGCAGGCAGGCAGGCAGGCAGGCAGGCAAGCAGAAAGGCAGGCAGGCAGAAAGGCAGGCAGGCAGAAAGGCAGGCAGGCAGGCAGGCAGGCAGGCAGGCAGGCAGGCAGGCAGGCAGGCAGGCAGGCAGGCAGGCAGGCAGGCAGGCAGGCAGAAAGGCAGGCAGGCAGAAAGGCAGGCAGGCAGAAAGGCAGGCAGGCAGAAAGGCAGGCAGGCAGGCAGGCAGACAGGCAGGCAAGCAGGCAGGCAGGCAGGCAGGCAGGCAGGCAGGCAGGCAGGCAGGCAGGCAGGCAGTCAATCAGGCGAAGAGGTCAGCAATCAGTGAGGCAGGCGGGCCATGAGTTAGGATGGGAGATGAGTTTACACAGTGGGGAACCAGCAACACTCGCTCCGCACACCCAGCAGTTGTAGGCAAATTGCTTGTAATTGAGCCTCTCTGAGTTCCAGCCTCGTGGTCTGAGAGACCCCGCTCAACTACGGTCCCAAGACCTCTCAATTATGGTCCTGACACCAATGAATTCTGGTCCAGGGACCAGTGAAATGTGGTCCTGGGGATGACCGAGATACAGCCTCAGTACCGCTGAAATACGGTCTCAGGACCAGCGGGACGCGCTTCACGTCTGTTCATCAACTGCAAATAAAAATTAATGAGAACCTTGACAGTGTTAGTGGACTCTAGTTGAATGGCACCTGTTTCAGTAGTGACCTTGTGAACACACGTCCTGTGTGTATGTACCTACTACCCTGAGTTTGTTTACGTACACACATTCTTGTGTGTGTGTGTGTGTGTGTGTGCATAGTGCACGCTCTTTGTGTACGTACGTCATTGCTGAAATATAGGTGATGTAGTGAAGGTAGATATATCAGATATGATGCTGGGAAGAATGAGATTTGTGAAGTGTCAGACGTCAGAGGTTGAATGGTGGAAACAAACGTAACAGTGAGCAATCTCAGAGTAAAAAGACAAACAATGGCGATGGATTGGATTGAAGGAGAAATGTTGAAAGAAGGTGGGTACATAGTTTTGATGGTGCATTTCTTTAAATGAATGTATCAGAGAAGGAGAGGGATCTAGGTGTCCCGTAGCTCGATCGCTAGCGCCCTCATCTCACACACACTGAGGTCTGGAGTTCGAATCTCCTCCGGTACGGCTGGAAAACATTAGGGACGTGTTTCCATAAGACACCTGCCGTCCATGTCATTGATGTCAGCTAGGCCTGTATACCTTGTACATGTACTTGTAGTAAATAAAGATATTATTATTATTATTATTATTATTATTATTATTATTATTATTATTATTATTATTATTATTATTATTATTATTATTATTATATTATTATTATTATTATTATTATTATTATTATTATTATTGTTATTATTGTTATTATTATTATTATTATTATTATTATTATTATTATTATTATTATTATTATTATTATTATTATTATTATTATTATTACTATTATTATTATTATTATTATATTATTAATATTATTATTATTATTATTATTATTATTATTATTATTATTATTATTATTATTATTATTATTACTATTATTATTATTATTATTAATAAGGACTGGCAAAAAGCAAGCATGGTTGCATAGGGAATAAGAGAGAATGTAAGAATTATAAGGGGATAAATTAATAAATAACGCACATGGAGACACGTTCTTTACACCTTCATACACAAAGATATTGTCCACAGCAGTGGTTCTCAACCTTCCCACATAAGTGGGTCATATTAGATGGTCAACTGTGTGATGATGGTCGCACTGTTTTGTTGACACTGTGTAGTGTGGAACCTACATAAAAGTGAATTCATAATTTCATGTGAGGGCCGCATCTATTTCCTAGAAAGGCCACATGTGGCCCGCGGGCCACAGGTTGGGGATACCTGGTCTAAAGTGTATAGCAAAAATATTACAAAAGACTTAGGGAGAAACCATAAACTTTAAAAGTATTAAAAACGTTCAGGTTTTTCCTCTACTGAAGTTTATATAATTTTCTAACATATGAAAGTTATTATATTTCGAAAAGTTTATTTAGCTCCTCAGGATGCGTCTAGGATGTAGCAGGCGTTACCTCTCTGGATGGCCACACTGAGTGGCTAGAACAAGAAACTTAGTGCCCTGGCGTTAAATGATTTTCCTAAAGACTTTATTACCCAATTCTTTCAGAAAATTAGGAGCCCATTTTTTTTTTTCACTGAGTCGACGATGTCTATTAGGACGAAACTGTATGTTGACATAAAGTACCGTAAGTAATGTTGTTACAAGTTATCGTGAGTAATGCCCCTCAGCATTACTTATGCTGTTCTTCAGGTGATCAGTCCCTCAGCCTACCAAGGCTGAGGGAATGATCACCTCAAAATTACTTCTGCTATTTCCAGTATTATATTCTCTTATATCCGACTGATGAAGCCTGCTGCGATGGCGAGTCGTTTCGGCAAAAACATACCCAAGTGTTGTACATGTGTCTTATTTATCAACTTGTCGATATTGTGTACCATAAACAATATGAGAGTGTTAGTACCGTCAGGAACTAGTTTCTTTCATGGTAATAGACGCGGTCTTGCTGCCTCACTGTTGCTAGACGGAGGGTCGAGCCTCCACTACCGCTGACATTCAGTGACTCGTACCTTTGTACCCCTTCAGATGTTACTAACAATAACAGCAACTGTAACAACAGCGCGAACGATGCGACTGTTACTACTGCAGCTACCACCACTGCGATAACCAG
>NC_091331.1:6695636-6698136 GCF_038502225.1 Cherax quadricarinatus
CACTCATCCATCAGACTGTCACGTCACTCATCCATCAGACTGTCACGTCACTCATCCACCAGACTGTCACGTCACTCATCCATCAGACTGTCACGTCACTCATCCATCAGACTGTCACGTCACTCATCCATCAGACTGTCACGTCACTCATCCACCAGACTGTCACGTCACTCATCCATCAGACTGTCACGTCACTCATCCATCAGAGTGTCACGTCACTCATCCATCAGACTGTCACGTCACTTATCCACCAGACTGTCACGTCACTCATCCATCAGACTGTCACGTCACTCATCCATCAGACTGTCACGTCACTCATCCATCAGACTGTCACGTCACTCATCCATCAGTCACGTCACTCATCCATCAGACTGTCACGTCACTCATCCACCAGACTGTCACGTCACTCATCCATCAGACTGTCACGTCACTCATCCATCAGACACGTCACTCATCCATCAGAGTCACGTCACTCATCCATCAGACTGTCACACTCATCCATCAGACTGTCACGTCACTCATCATCAGACTGTCACGTCACTCATCCATCAGAGTGTCACGTCACTCATCCATCAGACTGTCACGTCACTCATCCATCAGACTGTCACGTCACTCATCCATCAGACTGTCACGTCACTCATCCATCAGAGTGTCACGTCACTCATCCATCAGACTGTCACGCCACTCATCCACCAGACTGTCACGTCACTCATCCATCAGACTGTCACGTCACTCATCCATCAGAGTGTCACGTCACTCATCCATCAGACTGTCACGTCACTCATTCACCAGACTGTCACGTCACTCGTCCATCAGACTGTCACGTCACTCATTCACCAGACTGTCACGTCAATCATCCATCAGACTGTCACGTCACTCATCCATCAGACTGTCACGTCACTCATCCATCAGAGTGTCACGTCACTCATCCATCAGACTGTCACGTCACTCATCCATCAGACTGTCACGTCACTCATCCATCAGAGTGTCACGTCACTCATCCATCAGACTGTCATCACTCATCCATCAGACTGTCACGTCACTCATCCATCAGTCACTCATCCACCAGACTGTCACGTCACTCATCCATCAGACTGTCACGTCACTCATCCATCAGACTGTCACGTCACTCATCCATCAGAGTGTCACGTCACTCATCCATCAGACTGTCACGTCACTCATCCATCAGACACGTCACTCATCCATCAGACTGTCACGTCACTCATCCATCAGACTGTCACGTCACTCATCCATCAGACTGTCATCACTCATCCATCAGACTGTCACGACTCACGTCACTCATCCACCAGACTGTCACGTCACTGTCACGTCACTCATCCATCAGACTGTCACGTCACATCCATCAGACTGTCACGTCACTCATCCACCAGACTGTCATGTCACTCATCCATCAGACTGTCACGTCACTCATCCATCAGACTGTCACGTCACTCATCCATCAGACTGTCACGTCACTCATCCATCAGACTGTCACGTCACTCATCCACCAGACTGTCACGTCACTCATCCATCAGACTGTCACGTCACTCATCCATCAGACTGTCACGTCACTCATCCATCAGACTGTCACGTCACTCATCCATCAGACTGTCACGTCACTCATCCATCAGACTGTCACGTCACTCATCCACCAGACTGTCACGTCACTCATCCATCAGACTGTCACGTCACTCATCCACCAGACTGTCACGTCACTCATCCACCAGACTGTCACGTCACTCATCCATCAGACTGTCACGTCACTCATCCATCAGACTGTCACGTCACTCATCCATCAGACTGTCACGTCACTCATCCACCAGACTGTCACGTCACTCATCCATCAGACTGTCACGTCACTCATCCATCAGACTGTCACGTCACTCATCCACCAGACTGTCACGTCACTCATCCACCAGACTGTCACGTCACTCATCCACCAGACTGTCACGTCACTCATCCACCAGACTGTCACGTCACTCATCCACCAGACTGTCACGTCACTCATCCATCAGACTGTCACGTCACTCATCCACCAGACTGTCAGGTCACTCATCCATCAGACTGTCAGACTGTCACGTCACTCATCCATCAGACTGTCACGTCACTCATCCATCAGACTGTCACATCACTCATCCACCAGACTGTCACTCATCATCACCACGTCACTGTGTCACGTCACTCATCCATCACGTCACTGTCACGTCACTCATCCATCAGACTGTCACGTCACTCATCCATCAGTCACTGTCACGTCACTCATCCATCAGAGTGTCACGTCACTCATCCATCAGACTGTCACGTCACTCATCCATCAGACTGTCACGTCACTCATCCATCAGACTGTCACGTCACTCATCCATCAGACTGTCACGTCACTCATCCATCAGACTGTCACGTCACTCATCCACCAGACTGTCACGTCACTCATCCATCAGACTGTCACGTCACTCATCCATCAGACTGTCACGTCACTCATCCATCAGACTGTCACGTCACT
>NC_091331.1:6700636-6705636 GCF_038502225.1 Cherax quadricarinatus
CTACTATTGCTACTACTACTACTGTTACTACTACTACTGCTGCTGCTGCTGCTGCTGCTGCTGCTGCTGCTGCTGCTGCTGCTGCTTCTGCTGCTGCTGCTGCTGCTGCTGCTGCTGCTTCTGCTGCTGCTGCTTCTGCTGCTGCTACTGCTGCTGCTGCTGCTGCTGCTGTTGCTGCTGCTGCTGCTGCTGCTGCTGTTGCCGCTGCTGCTGCTGCTGCTGCTGCTGCTGCTGCAGCTGCTGCTGCTGCTGCTGCTGCTGCTGCTGCTGCTGCTGCTGCTGCTGCTGCTGCTGCTGCTGCTGCTACTACTACTGACATCACTGACTTCTTATTGGGGAATATTATTCAGTATTCACAACATCTTAATAAGGAAGTCAGAGTAATAAAATCTAACAAGAAAACAGAGTAAATGATGTCATTATTATTAATGACATGGAAGCCTGAGTGGCTCAGAGGTCCCTGATGAGTGACAGCAACGGCAACAACAGCGGCAACAGAGGCATTAAGAACGGCAACAACAACAACAGAGGCAGTAACAACGGTAGCAAAAGCAGCAGAGGCAATAACTACGGCATCAACAACAGTAGAGGCAGTAACAACGGCAACAACAACAGCAACAACAAGAATAGAGGCAACAACAATAGTAACCGCAACAACAGAGACAGCATCAGCAGAGGCAGAAACAACGGAGACAACAACAGCAGAGGTACTAACAACTGTAAAAGCAACAACAACAGTCAGTAAAAACGGCAGTAACAACAGCAGAAGCAGTAACAATAGCAGAGGCAGTAACAACAGCAATAGCAGAGACAGTAACAGCTTCAATAGCAGCAGCAGCTTCAGCAGCAGCAGCAACAGCAGCAGCAGCTTCAGCAGAAGCAGCAGCAGCAAGAGCTTCAGCAGCTTCAGCAGCAGCAGCAGCAGCAGCAGCAGCAGCAGCAGCAGCAGCAGCAGCAGCTTCAGCAGCAGCAGTAGCAGCAGCAGCAGCAGCTTCAGCAGCAGCAGCAGCAGCAGCAGCAGCAGCAGTAGCAACAGCTGCTGCTGCACGGTGATCTCTCTCTCAACGCACGGAGATAACCGATGATATCCAGCATTTGCCAGTATTTGCCGACAAATTAGGATTTCCGATGCGCTGGAGCGGCAGGTGAGGATTTATGATGATTGATGGTGGCATAAGTCAAGAGGTGCCTGGCACTGCTGGCATCAACCATGCCTAGGTGGGCACTACCTGCAATTACCCCTCCCTGATTGGCTAATTACAGTGACGTCACTGGCAGGTGATTCCCCCTGATTGGTTAAATTCCGTGACAACACTTTCAGAAAATCCAGGGTGGTGCACCAGGGTGGTGGTGCACCAGGGTCGTAGTGCACCAGGGTGGTGGTGTACCAGGGTGGTGGTGCATCAAGGTGGTGGTGCACCAGAGTGGTACTGCACCAGGGTGGTGGTGCACCAGGGTGGTGGTGTATCAGGGTGGTGGTGCACCAGGGTGGTGGTGCATCAGGGTGGTGGTGCATCAGGGTGGTGGTGCATCAGGGTGGTGGTGCATCAGGGCGGTGGTGCATCAGGGTGGTGGTGCACCAGGGTGGTGGTGCATCAGGGTGGTGGTGCATCAGGGTGGTGGTGCATCAGGGTGGTGGTGCATCAGGGTGGTGGTGTACCAGGGTGGTGGTGCATCAAGGTGGTGGTGCACCAGAGTGGTACTGCACCAGGGTGGTGGTGCACCAGGGTGGTGGTGCACCAGGGTGGTGGTGCACCAGGGTGGTGGTGCATCAGGGTGGTGGTGCACCAGGGTGGTGGTGCACCAGGGTGGTGGTGCATCAGGGTGGTGGTGCATCAGGGTGGTGGTGCATCAGGGTGGTGGTGCATCAGGGTGGTGGTGCATCAGGGTGGTGGTGCATCAGGGCGGTGGTGCATCAGGGCGGTGGTGCACTAAGGTACTTCCTGACAGGGACAAAAGACGTTTTAAGAGCTCATTTTCGCAGGAAATTGAAAGATTGAAGTCTCAGGGGGTGGTAGTTGTGGTGATAGTGGTAGTGGTGGTGATAGTAGTGGTAGTGGTGGTAGTGGTGGTGATAGTAGTGGTAGTGGTGGTAGTGGTAGTAGTGGTGGTGATAGTAGTGGTAGTGGTGGTAGTGGTGGTAGTGGTGGTGATAGTAGTGGTGGTGGTGGTAGTGGTGGTGATTGTAGTGATAGTGGTAGTAGTGGTGGTAGTGGTGGCGATAGTAGTGGTGGTGGTAGTTGTGGTGATAGTGGTGGTAGTGGTGGCAGCGATGGTAGTGATGGTGGTAGTAGTGGTGGTAGTGATGGTGGTGATGGTAGTGGTGGTGATAGTAGTGGTGGTAGTGATGGTGGTGATGGTAGTGGTGGTGGTGGTAGTGGTGGTGATTGTAGTGGTAGTGGTGGTAGTGGTGGTAGTAATAGTAGTAGTGGTGGTAGTAGTGGTGGTAGTGATGGTGGTGATGGTAGTGGTGGTGGTAGTAGTGGTGGTAGTGATGGTGGTGATGGTAGTGGTGGTAGTGGTTGTAGTGGTCGTAGTGGTGGTGGTGATGGTAGTGGTGGTGGTTGTGGTGGTGGTAGTGGTGGTGGTAGTAATGGTGGTGATAGTGGTAGTGGTAGTAGTGGTGACAGTGATGGTGGTGCTGGTAGTGGTGATGGTAGTTGTGATGGTATTGGTGGTGGTAGTGGTGGTGATAGTGGTGGTAATAGTGGTGGTGATAGTGGTGGTGTTGATAGTGATGGTAGTGGTAATGGTGGTAGTAATGGTGGTAATAGCAGAAGGATCCTAGGGTAAACACATCACCAGAGGTCCACACACGTTATGTTATGCCACCAACATACCCAAGCTTAGCAAGTCACAGAACAGCAGTCAAGACCTTGATCCAAGTATTCTCCAGAACTTTATGCACTATACAGGTGAGTCATCGAGGACGTGGCCCCAGTGTTGAGCCCACACTCCTCATCAAGCATATGCAGAATCTTGAAATCTAACAACTATTTTTGTCACGGAACTGTTCCTGATGACGTTGGTGGAGAGGACAAGGGGAGACATGATTACAATATATAAAATTTAAAGATACTGAACAAGGGAACACAGGTAGAGGCTGGAGACACAGCTGAGCCATAGGGATGTTAAGAAGTGATTATGTAATTTCAGAGTGGTTGAAAAGTGAAACAAGCTGGTTGAGGAAATGGATGCAAAGCTAATACACAGCTTCAGTAGTAGGTATGATAACGCTCAAGCAGTCAGAAGTTAGTGATGAAGATCAAGGTAATCCAGAAGGCCGGACCAGGACCTAAGCCTCGACCCCCCACAAAGACAACTCAAGCACGCACGCACACACACACACATACACACACACACACACACACACACACACACACACACACACACACACACACATACACACTGCAAGAAGGCTTTCGACACAGTTCCTCACAAGAGGTTACTGCAAAAGCTAGAGGACCAGGCACACATAACAGGAAAGGCACTGCAATGGATCAGAGAATATCTGACAGGGAGGAAACAACGAGTCATGGTACGCGACGAGGTGTCAGAGTGGGCGCCTGTGACAAGCGGGGTTCCACAGGGGTCAGTCCTAGGACCTGTGCTGTTCTTGGTATACGTGAACGACATAACGGAAGGGATAGACTCAGAAGTGTCCTTGTTTGCAGACGATGTGAAGTTAATGAGAAGAATCGAATCGGACGAGGATCAGGCAGGACTACAAAGAGATCTGGACAGGCTACAAGCCTGGTCCAGCAACTGGCTCCTTGAATTTAACCCTGCCAAATGCAAAGTCATGAAGATTGGGGAAGGGCAAAGAAGACCGCAGACACAATATAGTTTAGATGGCCAAAGACTGCAAACCTCACTCAAGGAAAAAGATCTGGGGGTGAGTATAACACCGAGCATATCTCCTGAGGCGCACATCAATCAGATAACTGCTGCAGCATACGGGCGCCTGGCAAACCTACGGATAGCGTTCCGATACCTCAGTAAGGATTCGTTTAAGACTCTGTACACCATCTACGTCAGGCCCATACTGGAGTATGCAGCACCAGTTTGGAATCCACACCTAGTCAAGCACGTCAAGAAATTAGAGAAAGTGCAAAGGTTTGCAACAAGACTAGTCCCAGAGCTACGGGGGTTGTCCTATGAAGAAAGGTTGAGGGAAATCGGCCTGACGACACTGGAGGCCAGGAGGGTCAGGGGAGACATGATAACGACATATAAAATACTGCGCGGAATAGACGAGGTGGACAAAGACGGGATGTTCCAGAGATGGGACACAGACACAAGAGGTCACAATTGGAAGTTGAAGACTCAGATGAATCAAAGGGATGTTAGGAAGTATTTCTTCAGTCATAGAGTAGTCAGGCCATGGAATAGCCTAGAAAGTGATGTGGTGGAGGAAGGAACCATACATAGTTTTAAGGCGAGGTATGATAGAGCTCATGGGGCAGGGAGAGAGAGGACCTAGTAGCAATCAGCGAAGAGGCGGGGCCAGGAGCTGTGACTCGACCCCTGCAACCACAAATAGGTGAGTACAAATAGGTGAGTACACACACACACACACACACACACACACACACACACACAAAACACACACACACACACACACACACACACAAACACACACACACACACACACAACACACATAGTTTTAAGGCGAGGTATGATAGAGCTCATGGGGCAGGGAGAGAGAGGACCTAGCACACACACACACAAAACACACACACACACACAAGAAGATTATCAGGAGAAGAGTGGTGGAACACCTAGAAAGGAATGATCTCGTCAACAGCAGCCAACATGGTTTCAGGGACGGGAAATCCTGTGTCACAAACCTACTGGAGTTCTATGACATGGTGACAGCAGTAAGACAAGAGAGAGAGGGGTGGGTGGATTGCATATTCTTGGACTGCAAGAAGGCGTTTGACACAGTTCCACACAAGAGATTGGTGCAAAAACTGGAGGACCAAGCAGGGATAACAGG
>NC_091331.1:6710636-6713136 GCF_038502225.1 Cherax quadricarinatus
CCACCTACGCATCATGGAGACATGTACACCACCTACGCATCATGGAGACATGTACACCACCTACGCATCATGGAGACATGTACACCACCTACGCATCATGGAGACATGTACACCACTTACGCATCATGGAGACATGTACACCACCTACGCATCATGGAGACATGTACACCACCTACGCATCATGGAGACATGTACTCCACCTACGCATCATGGAGACATGTACACCACCTACGCATCATGGAGACATGTACACCACCTACGCATCATGGAGACATGTACTCCACCTACGCATCATGGAGACATGTACACCACCTACGCATCATGGAGACATGTACACCACCTACGCATCATGGAGACATGTACTCCACCTACGCATCATGGAGACATGTACACCACCTACGCATCATGGAGACATGTACTCCACCTACGCATCATGGAGACATGTACACCACCTACGCATCATGGAGACATGTACACCACTTACGCATCATGGAGACATGTACACCACCTACGCATCATGGAGACATGTACTCCACCTACGCATCATGGAGACATGTACACCACCTACGCATCATGGAGACATGTACACCACCTACGCATCATGGAGACATGTACACCACCTACGCATCATGGAGACATGTACACCACCTACGCATCATGGAGACATGTACACCACCTACGCATCATGGAGACATGTACACCACTTACGCATCATGGAGACATGTACACCACCTACGCATCATGGAGACATGTACTCCACCTACGCATCATGGAGACATGTACACCACCTAAGCATCATGGAGACATGTACACCACCTACGCATCATGGAGACATGTACACCACCTACGCATCATGGAGACATGTACACCACCTACGCATCATGGAGACATGTACACCACCTACGCATCATGGAGACATGTACACCACCTACGCATCATGGAGACATGTACACCACCTACGCATCATGGAGACATGTACACCACTTACGCATCATGGAGACATGTACTCCACCTACGCATCATGGAGACATGTACACCACCTACGCATCATGGAGACATGTACACCACCTACGCATCATGGAGACATGTACACCACCTACGCATCATGGAGACATGTACACCACCTACGCATCATGGAGACATGTACACCACCTACGCATCATGGAGACATGTACACCACCTACGCATCGTGGAGACATGTACACCACCTACGCATCATGGAGACATGTACACCACCTACGCATCATGGAGACATGTACACCACCTACGCATCGTGGAGACATGTACACCACCTACGCATCGTGGAGACATTCCCAGCTAGCAGCATTTTTTTTTTTAATTCAGCGGAATTAATATTCTTAATTGATGTGAAAAAGTCAGTGATTGTTTAACTAAACTTCGGGTTAATAATAATAATACTTAGGTGTTATTCATGTATTTTTCATTATCTACTCTGACAGATGTTGACTATAATACATATGATTTTATGCAAAACAATCATAGAGGGAGTTGAATGATAGCTCTAGGCCTTTCGTGTTACAATCAAGCCTAAGCAGTTTTGTCCAGGGGAACGATTCTATCTCAAATCCGAGCAACAATTATTCCCCTGAACTAATCTGCTTAGACCTTCTACTCATTTCTGAAACATTGGAAGCTCCTGATGTGTTGATTGCAACACGAAAGGCCTAGAGCTATCATTCCACTTCCCCTGTGGTTGTTTTGATCTTGCATCACTCGTTCGCGATTATTGCAATATGATTATATATAAGAGGCGAGCCAGTGACATTACCCAGTTACAAAGACGTATTTTTAATGACGTAAATACTTATAAGTGTGTCAATTATTATCATGGTGTTTTATACTTGTATGAACATGTGCATGTAGTGAGTTTTTACAGTGTTGCCAGCGCGTAGTTCACTCCTGCACAGTCAATCAGTGGTTGAGGCAGTGTTTCTGGTGCATTTTGATTGGCTGTATAATTCCCATTTGTAATCTTGTCATCCTGGCTTTACTTTTTATCAAGACTGAGGGACTGATTATCTCAGCAAATATTGTCTCCTGACTGAACACTTATTATCAAGACTGAGGGACTCATTACGTCATATTCTACTATCTCCCAGACTTCCTTCTTCCCCTCTCATTATTTTTCTCTTCATTCGCCAGCACCATCACCACTACCACCTCCTCCTCCTCCTCCTCCTCCTCCTCCTCCTACTCCTCCTCCTCTTCCTCATTCTCCTCCTCCTCCTTCTCCTCCTCTTTTTCCTCATTCTCCTCCTCCACCACCTCCTCCTCCTCCTCCAACATATGACCACATTCTCTGTCACAATCAAGTCTAATGAAACTTAAAGAGGCACTCGTAAAGCACTTGTACTTCTCTTCAGGAGAACGAGAAACAAAAAGAAGAAGAAGATGATGAAGAAGAAGAAATTAGTGACAAAAGTACAAGATAGCTAAAATTAGGTACCTGAGTTGAGTGTTGCAACACACAGCTCTATTG
>NC_091331.1:6720636-6740636 GCF_038502225.1 Cherax quadricarinatus
CATACACACAGACATACTGAGATATACAACAGGTCATACACACAGACATACTGAGGTATACAACAGGTCATACACACAGAC
Source organism: Cherax quadricarinatus (assembly GCF_038502225.1). Lineage (NCBI taxonomy): Eukaryota > Metazoa > Arthropoda > Malacostraca > Decapoda > Parastacidae > Cherax > Cherax quadricarinatus. Next base: position 6,720,718 of record NC_091331.1, read on the forward strand.
ATACTGAGGTATACAATAGGTCATACACACAGACATACTGATATATACAACAGGTCATACACACAGACATACTGAGATATACAACAGGTCATACACACAGACATACTGAGATATACAACAGGTCATACACACAGACATACTGAGATATACAACAGGTCATACACACAGACATACTGAGATATACAACAGGTCATACACACAGATATACTGATATATACAACAGGTCATACACACAGACATACTGAGATATATACAACAGGTCCTACACACAGACATACTGAGATATACAACAGGTCATACACACAGACATACTGAGATATACAACAGGTCATACACACAGACATACTGAGATATACAACAGGTCATACACACAGACATACTGAGATATATACAACAGGTCCTACACACAGACATACTGAGATATACAACAGGTCCTACACACAGACATACTGATATATACAACAGGTCATACACACAGACATACTGAGATATACGACAGGACATACACAGACACACATACAGACATATTAACATATCTACACCAAAACACTCACCTTTTCTTCCCGCTTCCGGATTCTCTATCCGCATTAATTTTTTTCGGCAAAAGACCATTCATATTTTAATCTCAACTCGAAAATTAATTAGATTTTCCGACTTAGTAAAGAAAAATCAGTTATGTTTTGCTGATGAATTTTCTGTACTCTGTTAAAAATCATCCTGTACTTTTGAAAATCCTTCCTGTACTCATAAAAGCTTCCTGTACTCATAAAAATCATACTGTATACTCATAAGCCTGCCTATATTTGTAAACAATCATACGTACTCTGAAAAACCGGCCTATATTCGTAAAAAAATCGTACTGTACTCTTAATAAGCAGCCAGGACCCGTAAAAACCTTTCCGGACTCTTTAAACCCTGTATGTGCTCGTAAAAACCATCCTGGACTCTTAAAAAACCAGGCTGGAATCCTATTAAAACTATCTGCACTCTTGAAAGCCTGTCTGTACTCTCAAAAACCTCAATGTATTTGGGAAAAAAACATTCTGAACTCTCATGAGCCTCTCTGTACTCGTAAAAAACAAACTCTTGAAAACCGTGCTCGTACTCGTTAAAACCTACGAAAACCGTTGAAAACTTTCATGTCTCAGTGAAAGCGCTTCTGTACTCTTGCTGGCCCGTGGCAGCTGTGTGGCATTTGACAATGTCACTTGACAGTGTCATTTGTCAGTGTTACCCGGTAACTGACATCATTATGACTATGTGTCATAACAGTGTCAACTGTTATATGTGCGGCATGACATGAACGACACTTGTGTGTTTTGAGGGAGATACAGTGTGTTGTGATGGAGATACAGTGTGTTGTGAGGGAGATGCAGTGTGCTGTGAGGGAGATGCAGTGTGTTGTGAGGGAGGTAGTGTGTTGTGAGGGAGGTAGTGTGTTGTGAGGGAGGTAGTGTGTTGTGAGGGAGGTAGTGTGTTGTGAGGGAGGTAGTGTGTTGTGAGGGAGGTAGTGTGTTGTGAGGGAGGTAGTGTGTTGTGAGGGAGGTAGTGTGTTGTGAGGGAGGTAGTGTGGTGTTATCTTGCTCTGGCCAGATCCATATATATATATATATATATATATATATATATATATATATATATATATATATATATATGTATATATATATATATATATATATATATATATATGTATATATATATATATATATACATATATATAAATATATATATATATATATATATATATATATATATATATATATATATATATATATATATATATATATATATATGTCGTGCCGAATAGGCAGAATTTGCAATCTTGGCTTAAATAGCAACCCTCATCTTGCGATATAAGACAAGTGAAAATTTGTGTATGCAATAATTTCGCCAAAACCATTCTGAACCTAACGAAAAAAATATATTTCACTGTGTTTGTTTAGTATTAAATTATTGTAAACAAATCTAAAATATATTTAGTTGGGTTAGGCTAAAATAAATTGCTGTTGTTATAATAAGGTTAGGTTAGTTTTCTAAGATACTTTCGGTGCAAAATTAAAATTTTTTACATTAACATTAATGAAAAAAATATATCTTTAAACGTATAAGAGAAAATTTTAGAAAGGACATAATTTTCAATGAGTTCTTGCTAATTGACCAGTTTTACATATTCGGCACGACATATATATATATATATATATATATATATATATATATATATATATATATATATATATATATATATATATATATATATATCCTTCCGGAGGGAAGGATACATTAGCGTGCAGGTCACAGTAACTAGGGACAGACGTCTGTGACACAGAAAAACCACAACAGCGACGTATGAGAAATCAAAGGAGTGATCACAGCGACGTACAGCGACGTACAGGACAGAGGGGTCACCACAACGAGGCACGAGAGGTCAAATGCGTCATTGTGGCGTTAAGAATCATAGGGACAATAAATCTGGCAGGGCTGTTGTATTCTCCATACTAAAATTTAATGACAGCATTTGAGCTTTCTCGTAAAATTTACTGAACGATGACAGTCCTTCAGCAGACAGACCAGAGTGACTGACAGGACTTAACAGCCAGACTACTGTGACTGACAGGACCTAACACTCAGACTAGTATGACTGACAGGACTGTACAGCCAGACAAGTGTAATTAACAGGAATTAATAGTCAGACCAGTGTGTTTGACAGAATTAACAGTCAAATCTATAGGAATGACCGGACTTCAAGAGAGTGAGAGAGAGAGAGAGAGAGAGAGAGAGAGAGAGAGAGAGAGAGAGAGAGAGAGAGAGAGAGAGAGAGAGAGAGAGAGAGAGAGAGAGAGAGAGAGAGAGAGAGAGAGAGAGAGAGAGAGAGAGAGAGAGAGAGAGAGAGTGAAAAAAAATATCACAAATTCTAAAGGAAGATTTCTAAATCACGTAGTGTACAAACAACATTTTTTTTTCTAAAACCTAGATCAGATAATTGCTTCCTGTGAGCTCGTAGTACAGTAAAATGACTGGATTTCAATGCAACTAAATTGGAAAACGTCAGAGACTAACTATGAGGGAAACAGAACTGACAGATGTATTATGATACATTAAAATTAAGGCTGGAGCTGTTTCAACATATGAAAGGAATTCTGACAGACGAAATGCCCGTAATCAGTAAAGCATCAAGGTGTAGTTGATGCCTCAGCCGTGGTAGAACAGCTGTGGTGCAGCGGCTGTGGTGCAGCAGCTGTGGTGCAGCAGCTGTGGTGCAGCGGGTGTGGTGCAGAAGCTGTGGTGCAGCGGCTGTGGTGCAGCGGCTGTGGTGCAGCGGCTGTGGTGCAGAAGCTGTGGTGCAGCGGCTGTGGTGCAGCGGCAGTGGTGCAGCAGCTGTGGTGCAGCAGCCAGGGATGTGGACAATTTCACGAGTGGGCTCGCAGAGGAGAGAAGCTGGTTATCAGGCAGCAGCAGCATCCTCCTCCTCCTCAGTCCCTGCCTCACACAGCTCAGGAAAAAGAACTGAATACCAGCAATAACAAGAGTGGTCCTAAAACCCCTTCTGCTGTACCTAGTACCACTGATGGTGCTCATATTAACACTAAAGCTGCTACTGAGGCAAATATTGTTAACTGTGTTAGTAGCAAATGTAGTGATGATGTTTGAGAAAGACGTGAGTGAGACATATAAGACTGTTAACTGTTGATCCTGTGGCAGGATTGAGTGTGTGTGTGTGTGTGTGCGTGTGTGTGTGTTTGTGTTTGTTTGTGTGTGTGTGTGTATATGTGTGTGTGTGTGTGTGTGTGTGTGTGTGTGTGTGTGTGTGTGTGTGTGTGTGTGTGTGTGTGTGTGTGTGTGTGTGTGTGTGTGTGTGTGTTTTAATGTGGTGGGAGACGAAGAATGGTTCACAAGTCTCTCTTTATTAAGCGTCTAGGGACATGGGACGCTTCAGACAGTGGTCTTTATTGGAGGTGAGAGAAGCGGAGAGATTTATTAAAAGGTTCTGAAGATGTGGCTTTGAAAGGGGAAGTAAGAGGAGGAAGATTAAGAGGAGGAGGAAGAAGCGGAAGAAGAAGACGAAGAAGAAGAGGAAGAGCAGAGCTATTCATCGTTTGTTTCCGTAAGGGAAGTGATATTGTCTGTCTTGTGACTACGAAACCTTTTGCCAGCCAGTTTCAGATTTTTTAAAGAATTTTTTTTTGGAAATCAAATCTCCACGAAATATAATTTTTTTTATCAGACTAGAGGGCAGACGTGTCCACGCAGCATCACAGAGAGAGAGTACTCCAGCACTCCTGCCCTCATTTGTGTCGTCCAGCAACGATTCTTTTTGAACGCCTCAGTGACAAAGTTATGGTACACTCAACGTTCATGAATGTATCCAGGTTCTACTTTACTATGACAGGTTCTTTAACCAGACCAGTTACCCCTAATAATTACTAATAGTCTCAGGGTGATGGCTCATTAGTGAAGAGTACAACGTTAACAATGCTTGAGAGTGTCGGGGAAGTATAAAGCTCACTCAGAACATTCTTATTGGTGTTGCGCTCCTATCCTCGCCGAACACGAGTGCATCTGCGACAGAGCATCATCAGACCGAGTCAGGTACCATGGCCTTGTTCTCAGTAGATCAGAGAGCAAGACTGCAAGACGTGAAGGGGTCAACATTAGAGAATTTTTGCAAAATCCGGATGCCCAGCAAAAAGAAAGCGGCTCAAACTCTGCAGATTCGATGTTAGCCATTACAATCTAGGTGAAATTATCTTGAAACCTTAAAGATATGGCAAGCAGGTGGTGTGGGACTACACATGAGTATCCACGTTTCGCCTTGAATGCAGGATAATACAACACTTGAGATAGCCGTAGAAATTTTGACATAATCAGTCTGTCACACTTAGTAGGAGATGGCCAGTCCCTCAAGCCTGAGGGCCTGACCACCTGACACTTTTCTTCAGTACAGCAGCTGCCACCTTCACGGAGTGCCAGAAGTCTAGAAAAGACAGTGAAGTTGATCAACATTACATGTATGTTCCTCTAAGTTCAGAGATACTCGGCTCACAGGGTAAGAGCTGAAGGTGTGGAAAAAGACACTTAAGTACAGTTCAGGACATTTATTAAAGGAAACTTTTCGCCACGAGTGGCTTCTTCAGTCCTGCGACTCGTGGCGAAACGTTTCCTTTAATAAATGTCCTGAACTGTACATAAGTGTCTTTTTCCACATCTTGTCGGTATCATCATACCATTTCCTCAAGAACTGAAGGAATCAGGTAAAAGACTCATCAGGAAAACAAAGTATCCCGGAGAAGCTAGTTCACTGTCCCAGCGGCCCAGTGGTGCAGCTCAGAGGAGTGAAGACGGCTGTATGTTGGGCTCGCCGCACCTCAGCTCTGAAGAGCCGGACGCAATTGATGACAACCTCAACTTTGTACCAGCAGTGAATATCCAGACACCTTCAGTGAGAAATTTCAAGATTTTTCCAAAAATTTTTATTTATAATTCCGTGTCTCTAAGTCCCCACATTTGCATTAGAGATGCACTCCAGATATATATATATATATGTATATATATATATATATATATATATATATATATATATATATATATATATATATATATATATATATATATATATATATATATATATATAAACTTGCCTCTTCCCAGTAATTTTATGAGTCAGCTTGAGAAAGGTGGTAATTTGACATACATTTTTCATTAACTCTTTTCAGTTAATTTTTTGGTGAAAATACAGAAGGTTCTGACTCGGTGTGTCACGTGTGGGGGAAGGAAGGAAGGAAGGAAGGAAGGAAGGAAGGAAGGAAAGAAGGAAAGAAGGAAGGAAACAAGGAAGACAGAGTCTCAGAAGGTCTGACATGAAAGATTTTCACTGCTATGAGGGTTAAGTTGATTACCTTAATTGATCTGTTTTCTTCAGAGTAATTGGCTCTCTCTCTCTCTCTCTCTCTCTCTCTCTCTCTCTCTCTCTCTCTCTCTCTCTCTCTCTCTCTCTCTCTCTCTCTCTCTCTCTCTCTCTCTCTCTCTCTCTCTCTCTCTCTCTCTCTCTTTCTCTCACTCACTCTCTCCCGAGTTGATCAGACAATATTAAAATTTAATTCTTGCGTCACTAAAGTATTTAATTTTCATTAATTTCACAGATTCTTCTGAAGACGAGAGTAAATATTGACCCTCCTAGATGGTAGCACATCTCTCATCCCCAAACAAAACAAACAAATAAAACACTGAGTTTGTGTATGTGTGTGTGTACCTCCCGCCAACAAGAACAGCCTCCTTGACCAGTCAACAGTAAGTAGGAAAAAAACTCTGGAAACAGGTAACGGGTAACAGGTGAAACGCTTTGTGCTTACCCTGTGGTGGTTGCGGGGGGATGAGCCTCGGTTCCTGCCTAAGTGGGTTGCTGCCATACCCACTCTTGAAGCTGTGTATGGAATCTGCTTCTGCCACTTCATTGCATTTCTTGACCCCTCTTCAAATTGTATGATTTCCGTGACATTGCATGCGCTAAAGCCGCATGGGTGATGGCTAGAGCCTGGTTGAACGGGGTAGGAGGGGGATGATTAAGTCCATTTCAAGGCAAGGGAGGGAATAACTCCAACTCCTTGGATCAAACGCAATACTGGCCAGCATTGAGGCACTCCCACTTGAAGGGACTTCATATTGAAGAGGTACATGAAGACGTCCCTGGAGTTTATTGCTCTCTCTCTCTCTCTCTCTCTCTCTCTCTCTCTCTCCCCGGTGTCGTCTTAACGACCCACTAAAGCAATCCGTTCACATAATGTACGACATTACCCACTAACTCACAATGCTCAGTCATTCTCACCAAATTTCAGAGTCACTGTTGAAAATTTCCTCTGCCATTGTGAAATTTGGGCTCATTTTTTTAGTTATAGATTTTCAGCGTGAGCGAGGCGGATGCTGAAGCCTGATTGATGTATGGTAATTACTGCTCTAGTAGTGAGAGAGAGAGAGAGAGAGAGAGAGAGAGAGAGAGAGAGAGAGAGAGAGAGAGAGAGAGAGAGAAAGGCTGTACTGCTTAATATATCTAGTTGCTGTACTGGTTGCTATACAATCATCCACTGGAGGTACTCACTAAACAATCATCCACTGGAGGTACTCACTAAACAATCATCCACTGGAGGTACTCACTAAACAATTATCCACTGGAGGTACTCACTAAACAATCATCCACTGGAGGTACTCACTAAACAATTATCCACTGGAGGTACTCACTAAACAATCATCCACTGGAGGTACTCACTAAACAATCATCCACTGGAGGTACTCACTAAACAATTATCCACTGGAGGTACTCACTAAACAATCATCCACTGGAGGTACTCACTAAACAATCATCCACTGGAGGTACTCACTAAACAATCATTCACTGGAGGTACTCACTAAACAATCATCCACTGGAGGTACTCACTAAACAATCATTCACTGAAGGTACTCACTAAACAATCATTCACTGGAGGTACTCACTAAACAATCATTCACTGGAGGTACTCACTAAACAATCATTCACTGGAGGTACTCACTAAACAATCATTCACTGGAGGTACTCACTAAACAATCATCCACTGGAGGTACTCACTAAACAATCATCCACTGGAGGTACTCACTAAACAATCATCCACTGGAGGTACTCACTAAACAATCATCCACTGGAGGTACTCACTAAACAATCATTCACTGGAGGTACTCACTAAATCAAATCCTAATCCACCAAGTGCAAAGTCATGAAGATTGGGGAAGGGCAAAGAAGGCCGCAGACGGAGTACAGTCTAGGGGGTCAGAGACTACAAACCTCACTCAAGGAAAAAGATCTTGGGGTGAGTATAACACCAGGCACATCTCCTGAAGCGCACATCAACCAAATAACTGCTGCAGCATATGGGCGCCTAGCAAACCTCAGAACAGCATTCCGACATCTTAATAAGGAATCGTTCAGGACCCTGTACACCGTGTACGTTAGGCCCATATTGGAGTATGCGGCACCAGTTTGGAACCCACACCTAGCCAAGCACGTAAAGAAACTAGAGAAAGTGCAAAGGTTTGCAACAAGACTAGTCCCAGAGCTAAGAGGTATGTCCTACGAGGAGAGGTTAAGGGAAATCAACCTGACGACACTGGAGGACAGGAGAGATAGGGGGGACATGATAACGACATACAAAATACTGAGAGGAATTGACAAGGTGGACAAAGACAGGATGTTCCAGAGATTGGACACAGTAACAAGGGGACACAGTTGGAAGCTGAAGACACAGATGAATCACAGGGATGTTAGGAAGTATTTCTTCAGCCACAGAGTAGTCAGTAAGTGGAATAGTTTGGGAAGCGATGTAGTGGAGGCAGGATCCATACATAGCTTTAAGCAGAGGTATGATAAAGCTCACGGCTCAGGGAGAGTGACCTAGTAGCGATCAGTGAAGAGGCGGGGCCAGGAGCTCGGACTCGACCCCCGCAACCTCAACTAGGTGAGTACAACTAGGTGAGTACACACACACACATACACACACACACACACACACACACACACACAAACACACACACACACACACACACACACACACACACACACACACACACACACACACACACACACACACACACACACACACACACACACACACACACACACACACACACACACACTAAGTACGTGCCGGTAAGTCCCAGGAGGTTGGGGGTCAGGTCACAAGAAGTTGTGGGCAGCCAAGGACCACTGAGACTTACATTACAACGCACAAGCCACCTACCTTTCAGTACATAATAAACCCACACATAATTCCACACAAAATTACACACAAAATTACACACACACACACACACACACACACACACACACACACACACACACACATATCCAGACTCACACATACACTCCCCCCCCCCTCACCACCGACATCTCACTACTTCCCCTGATCCCTCCCCTCCCTCGATCACCCTCCCCTCCCCCGTTCACCCTAAACCCTCCCCACCCCTCCCCACTCCTCTCCCACATAGCTACAGTTCCTCCACTACTTCCCCCTCCACACTCTGACATACACACTACTAACCTAACATACAGAACTACATAGGTTTCCCACTCTGAGGCAATCAGGATAAAACAAAAATGGGTTGCCAGAGAGCAACAAGAAAAACCAAGGGACAGGAGGAGGAAACTGCAAAGGAAGATTGGGCAGCAGAGCTCATAAAAAGGGATCATGAATGGGAAAAGAAACTAGAAGAACTTAGCATGAGAATGGAAGAGAGGATAGATATGGAAAGCAGGAAGTGGGAGGTGCATGTCAAAGCAGCAGAAGCTAGGATACAGAGTTTAGAAGAGGAATTGAAAAATCTGAAACAGCCTAAAGAACTAAAGAACATTTTGGGATTGACAACAGAGACTGCTACCTCAGCCACAAATAAGGGGACTGTAGGGAAAGAAGGGGCACAACTGCATGGAGAAGCTCTATCAGAGGAGACTGTAGCAAATGAAAGAGCTAAGCTTTATGTGGAGGCCCTAACAGACAACAACAGAGCCCAAGGAAAGCCGAGAAGGGAAAATGACAGGCCACTGAGCCCAAGTACATTAGCCAGTGAAACTGATGAAAGGAAAGCTGCAGTGGAGGAAACCAAATTAAATGAGGGGATACACAGGGATATGCAGTGGGAGAATGAAAGGGTGAGGTCAGTCTTTGTGTATGGGCTCCAGGAAGTTGAAGGGGAAACATATGAAGCAAGAAAACAAGGGGAAAAAAAAGCAATTGAAAGCATCATGAAAGCAATAGGAGAAGACGACATGACCCAGCTGGAAAATTTTCGGAGAATAGGGGGGTTTGTAAAAAAAAGAACCCGGCCAGTGAGAGTGACCTTCAAGGCAGAAGCGACTCGGACCAGGATCCTGCAGGAGAAAGCACGATTAAGGGACATGCCGGCATACAGGAAGGTGTATCTCGACCGCGACAGAACACAAGAAGAAAGGCAGAAACTGAGAGAGATGGTACAAAGGCGAAAGGAGGAAAGAGAGGGGATGGAGAAGACAGACAGGAGATCCCAGACCCAGGAAGAAGATCAAATACAGCCTCCCTCACAACTTCCTATAGAAGCCTCCCAACCAGGTCAACCCCAGTGCAACCAAACACTCTAAATCAAAACACCCATGCCACATCCAATGCCCCCACCCACTACATTACAAACTCCACCCCCACAGCAACAACCCATAGTTCCTTACCAGGTCTCCCACTTCCCCAACCCCAATATACCTCCCAGACCACAGTCTTAGAAAAGAAGTTGAAGGTGTGGTATACAAATGCAGATGGAATAACAAACAAGTATGAGGAGTGGCACGAAAGAATCAAAGAGACATCCCCAGACATAATAGCACTCACAGAAACAAAACTCACCAGAATAATAACAGATTCAATCTTTCCATCCGGATATCAAATCCTCAGGAAAGACAGAGGGAGGAGAGGGGGAGGAGGAGTTGCACTGCTCATTAAAAACCAGTGGGGTTTTGAGAAAATGGAAGGAATGGATGGCACGGGCGAAAGGGACTACTTAGTAGGAACAATCCAGTCTGAGGGACATAAGGTGATAATTGCAGTAATGTACAACCCACCACAGAACTGCAGGAGGCCAAGAGAAGAATACGATGAGAGCAACAGAGCAATGATCGACACACTAGCCGAGGTGGCCAGGAGAGCACACATGGGGGGAGCAAAGTTACTAGTTATGGGTGATTTCAATCACAAGGAGATTGACTGGGAAAACCTGGAGCCCCATGGGGGTCCCGAAACATGGAGAGCCAAGATGATGGATGTGGTACTGGAAAACCTCATGCATCAACATGTTAGAGACACTACCAGAGAGAGAGGAGAGGATGAACCAGCAAGGCTGGACCTTGTATTCACCATGAGTAGTTCGGACATCGAGGGTATCATGTATGAAAGGCCCCTGGGAGCTAGTGATCATGTGGTTCTGTGCTTCGACTACATAGTTGAGCTCCAAGTGGAGAGAGTAGCAGGAATAGGCTGGGAAAAACCAAACTACAAAAGGGGGAACTACTCAGGCATGAGGAACTTCCTTCAAGACATTCAGTGGGAGAGGGAACTGACAGGAAAACCAGTACAAGAAATGATGGACTATGTAGCAACAAAATGCAAGGAGGCAGAGGAGAGGTTTGTTCCCAAGGGAAACAGAAATAATGGGAAGAACAGAACGAGTCCTTGGTTCACCCAAAGGTGTAGGGAGGCAAAAACTAGGTGTACTAGAGAATGGAAAAGGTACAGAAGACAGAGAACTCAGGAAAATAAAGAAATCAGCCGAAGAGCCAGAAACGAATATGCACAGATAAGAAGGGAGGCTCAGAGACAATATGAAAATGACATAGCATCAAAAGTAAAGACTGACCCGAAGCTGTTGTACAGCCACATCAGGAGGAAAACAACAGTCAAGGACCAGGTAATCAGACTGAGGAAGGGTGATGGGGAATTCACAAGAAACGACCGAGAGGTTTGTCAGGAGCTCAACACAAGATTTAAAGAGGTATTTACAGTGGAAACCAGTAGGACTCCAAGAAATCAGAACTGGGGGGCACACCAGCAAGTGCTGGATGAGGTACATATAACCAAGGAGGAGGTGAAGAAGCTGCTATGCGAACTTGACACCTCAAAGGCGGTGGGACCAGACAACATCTCTCCATGGGTCCTTAAAGAGGGAGCAGAGATATTGTGTGAGCCATTAACAAAGATCTTCAACACATCATTTGAAACTGGGCAACTCCCTGAGGTATGGAAAATGGCAAATGTAGTCCCAATTTTTAAAAAGGGAGACAGACATGAGGCACTAAACTACAGACCTGTATCACTAACATGTATAGTATGCAAGGTCATGGAGAAGATCATCAGGAGGAGAGTGGTGGGGCACCTGGAAAGAAACAAGGGTATAATTGACAACCAGCACGGTTTCAGGGAAGGAAAATCCTGTGTCACAAACCTACTAGAGTTTTATGACAAGGTGACAGAAGTAAGACAAGAGAGAGAGGGGTGGATCGACTGCATATTTTTGGACTGCAAGAAGGCCTTCGACACAGTTCCTCACAAGAGGTTACTGCAAAAGCTAGAGGATCAGGCACACATAACAGGAAAGGCACTGCAATGGATCAGAGAATATCTGACAGGGAGGCAACAACGAGTCATGGTACGCGACGAGGTGTCAGAGTGGGCGCCTGTGACAAGCGGGGTTCCACAGGGGTCAGTCCTAGGACCTGTTCTGTTCTTGGTATATGTGAACGACATAACGGAAGGGATAGACTCAGAAGTGTCCTTGTTTGCAGATGATGCGAAGTTAATGAGAAGAATCAAATCGGACGAGGATCAGGCAGGACTACAAAGAGACCTGGACAGGCTACAAGCCTGGTCCAGCAACTGGCTCCTTGAATTTAACCCTGCCAAATGCAAAGTCATGAAGATTGGGGAAGGGCAAAGAAGACCGCAGACACAATATAGTTTAGATGGCCAAAGACTGCAAACCTCACTCAAGGAAAAAGATCTGGGGGTGAGTATAACACCGAGCATATCTCCTGAGGCACACATCAATCAGATAACTGCTGCAGCATACGGGCGCCTGGCAAACCTACGGATAGCGTTCCGATACCTCAGTAAGGATTCGTTTAAGACTCTGTATACCATCTACGTCAGGCCCATACTGGAGTATGCAGCACCAGTTTGGAATCCACACCTAGTCAAGCACGTCAAGAAATTAGAGAAAGTGCAAAGGTTTGCAACAAGACTAGTCCCAGAGCTACGGGGATTGTCCTACGAAGAAAGGTTGAGGGAAATCGGCCTGACGACACTGGAGGACAGGAGGGTCAGGGGAGACATGATAACGACATATAAAATACTGCGCGGAATAGACAAGGTGGACAAAGACGGGATGTTCCAGAGATGGGACACAGACACAAGAGGTCACAATTGGAAGTTGAAGACTCAGATGAATCAAAGGGATGTTAGGAAGTATTTCTTCAGTCATAGAGTAGTCAGGCCATGGAATAGCCTAGAAAGGGATGTAGTGGAGGCAGGAACCATACATAGTTTTAAGGCGAGGTATGATAGAGCTCATGGGGCAGGGAGAGAGAGGACCTAGTAGCAATCAGCGAAGAGGCGGGGCCAGGAGCTGTGACTCGACCCCTGCAACCACAAATAGGTGAGTACAAATAGGTGAGTACACACACACACACACACACACACACACACACACACACACACACACACACACACACACACACACACACACACACACACACACACACACACACACACACACACACACACACACACACACACACACACACACACACACACAAACTGGGCAACTACCTGAGAAATGGAAGACAGCTAATGTAGTCCCCATATTTAAGAAAGGAAACAGAAACGAGGCACTAAACTACAGACCTGTGTCTCTGACATGTATTGTGTGCAAAGTCATGGAGAAGATTATCAGGAGGAGAGTGGTCGAACACCTGGAAAGGAACAAGATTATAAATGAAAACCAGCATGGGTTCATGGAAGGCAAATCTTGTATCACAAACCTCCTGGAGTTTTATGACAAGGTAACAGAAGTAAGACACGAGAGAGAGGGGTGGGTAGATTGCGTTTTCCTAGACTGCAAGAAGGCCTTTGACACAGTTCCCCACAAGAGATTAGTGCAGAAGCTGGAGGATCAGGCGCACGTAAAAGGGAGGGCACTGCAATGGATAAGAGAATACCTGACAGGGAGGCAGCAACGAGTCATGGTACGTGAAGAGGTATCACAGTGGGCGCCTGTTACGAGCGGGGTCCCACAGGGGTCAGTTCTAGGACCAGTGCTATTTTTGATATATGTGAACGACATGATGGAAGGAATAGACTCTGAAGTGTCCCTGTTCGCAGATGATGTGAAGTTGATGAGAAGAATTAAATCGGACGAGGATGAGGCAGGACTGCAAAGAGATCTGGACAGGCTGGACATGTGGTCCAGCAACTGGCCTCTCGAATTCAATCCAGCCAAATGCAAAGTCATGAAGATTGGGGAGGGGCAAAGAAGACCGCAGACAGAGTATAGGCTAGGTGGACAAAGACTACAGACCTCACTCAGGGAGAAAGACCTTGGGGTGACCATAACACCGAGCACATCACCGGAGGCACACATCAACCAAATAACCGCTGCAGCATACGGGCGCCTGGCAAACCTGAGAATAGCGTTCCGATACCTTAATAAGGAATCGTTCAAGACACTGTACACTGTGTATGTTAGGCCCATACTGGAGTATGCAGCACCAGTCTGGAACCCACACCTGGTCAAACACGTCAAGAAGTTAGAGAAAGTACAAAGGTTTGCAACAAGGCTAGTCCCAGAGCTCAAGGGAATGTCGTACGAGGAAAGGTTAAGGGAAATCGGACTGAGGACACTGGAGGACAGAAGGGTCAGGGGAGACATGATAACGACATACAAGATACTGCGGGGAATAGACAAGGTGGACAGAGATAGGATGTACCAGAGAGGGGACACAGGAACAAGGGGTCACAACTGGAAGCTGAAGACTCAGACGAGTCACAGGGACGTTAGGAAGTATTTCTTCAGTCATAGAGTTGTCAGCAAGTGGAATAGCCTAGCAAGTGAAGTAGTGGAGGCAGGAACTATACATAGTTTTAAGAAGAGGTATGACAAAGCTCAGGAAGCAGAGAGAGAGAGGATCCAGTAGCGATCAGTGAAGAGGCGGGGCCAGGAGCTGAGTCTCGACCCCTGCAACCACAATTAGGTGAGTACAATTAGGTGAGTACAAACACACACACACACACACACACACACTACCTTAATAAGTAATCGTTCAAGACACTGTACACCGTGTACGTCAGGCCCATACTGGAGTATGCAGCACCTGTTTGGAACCCGCACTTGATAAAGCACGTCAAGAAACTAGAGAAAGTACAAAGGTTTGCGACAAGGTTAGTTCCAGAGCTAAGGGAAATGTCTTATGAAGAAAGGTTAAGGGAAATCGGCCTGATGACACTAGAGGACAGAAGGGTCAGGGGAGACATGATAACGACATATAAAATACTGTGCGAAATAGACAAGGTGGACAAAGACAGAATGTTCCAGGGAGGGGACACAGAAACAAGAGGTCGCAATTGGAAGTTGAAGACACAGATGAGTCAGAGAGATATTAGGAAGTATTTCTTCAGTCATAGAGTTGTCAGGCAGTGGAATAGCCTAGAAAATGACGTAGTGGAGGCAGGAACCATACATAGTTTTAAGACGAGGTATGATAAAGCTCATGGAGTGGGGAGAGAGAGGACCCAGTAGCAACCGGTGAAGAGGCAGGGCCAGGAGCTAAGCCTCGACCCCTGCAACCACAAATAGGTGAGCACACACACACACACACACACACACACACACACACACACACACACACACACACACACACACGCACACACACACAAAGTACATCATTACCAGAGACAAACAACTGCACAAACTTCACTACAAGCTGGACGACAAAAGCATCCAAGATGAAGTTGATGAGGTAAAAATGTTGAGAGGGAGAGAGAGAGAGAGAGAGAGAGAGAGAGAGAGAGAGAGAGAGAGAGAGAGAGAGAGAGAGAGAGAGCGAGAGAGAGAGAGAGCACGAGCTTCTTTGTGACTGTCAACATGTCTTCAGAAAAGGACACTCTACAGCTGATCTGCTCTTGAACTTTTCAGTACGAGCACCTGGCGTCTCTACCTCCGTGCTACATTTTAGTAACGGCCTTCAAGGTAGTTACTTTGGGTAGTTTATAATGGAGCAATACTACTACTACTAACATAATATATATTGATTTAAATGCTTAATCATTATAGAACATATTGGTAAGGATTTATTAGGGTGGTGGTGTGCGACGGGGTAGGAGTGCATGGGGTAGGGTTTAGTGGAGATGAGGGTCAACGCGAGTGTAAAAATGAAATCAAAGCTGGTGCGATAGGTTAGGTTTCGTTGAACAAATCGAGAAGAAAGGTTTTATCAAAGGTGGGACTTTCAGTGAGGAAGTCAGTCAGATTGAACATGTGAGGACGGTGAAGATGTCTGCAGTAAATCCTTCGTGCCCGCTGATATATAAGACAATCTATGATGATATGGTGAAGCGACAGAGCGAGATGACGGTCTTTGTAGACTGGTGCTGGCTGTTTCTCCTTGTGGTATCCATGTGTAAGTCGCGCGTGTCTGGTTCGTAATTATGAGAGCGTAGAGTCTCAGACACGACAATGGTGTGAAAAAGATGGCTAAAATTCCAATCTTAGTTTGACAGAAAAATAGTTTGTTGCATTCTGTTGTCAGTTACGGAGCTGCCGAGAGAGTACTGATAAATAGCTTGAAATCAGAAGGTCGTGAATATCTGCATGAGTGGATGAGTCTTCTTTTTCACTGCCCTGAACACTGCTTGTCCAGGAACCCAGCAAAAACTACCTTTTGTTTACTAGAAATGCGACATAATCAAAGTTGTACACGAAGGATGATATGGAGAGAGGAGTCGATTTTCTGTATATCATGCAATGCACTTTGTGAGTCAAAAACAAAAAAGGAAAGAAATGATGGACATGGCTGCAGTGTTTATAATTGTGGTGAAAATTACCCTTAAGTCTGCTCTGAAAATAGTGGTCGTCTCTAAGAAATGTCTTTGGATTATTATTCTCTCTGATACTATCAGTAGATTTAGAACCTTCAGTGTACGCGGTTGTAATGTGACAATGAGACTGAAAGTGTTCAAGAAAGAGTGAACCTAAGGTTATAGTAAGCAAGTGAGCTTACTATAGGAGCTAACTTGAATGAGCGGAACTTCCTAAGGAGGGAGGATTGTATTAGAGTGGAGTACCCTGAACTCCAGTTGATGCAGTGTTCCCAATAAAGGGGTTCTGATCCACTGCTGTGGAATGCCTTCTTCAATGCCCCACTTTACCTCATTTCAAAATCCCATGCCTATGCCAATGACTGTACTCTGACATTTACTTATACAAGAAAGGAGATGCCAGCTGCTCTCAGACACTTCAATCATCTGCTTATAGCCACACCAACCAGGGGTAAATAATGACAGATTACATTTCCTTTGGAGAGAATGCACATGATGATGGTCTCTAGGCAGCTAATGAGGGAACTGTAGTAAGAATGAATGGTGGAGTATTATAGCCCAGGGATGAAGTGGATATTCTAGGAGTGAAATATGACTCCAGAATATCTATGAAGAATCACATGGTAAATCTTGTAAGTAAGGCAGCCAAGAAGTTAACATTAGAGGCTGTAGAAATCTGTACGAGGTATAGATGCGCTCACACCGTGAGTATGCGCCACTTTCTTGGACTACCTGGCCCCTGTATCATCTGTGACTTCTGGACAGAAATGAGAAGCATGCAAACACTCTGGCGCTACCTTGCTCTCTATCTGTCTGTTTGTCTGTCTGTCTGTCTCTCTCTCTGTCTGTCTGTCTGTCTCTCTCTCTCTCTCTCTCTCTCTCTCTCTCTCTCTCTCTCTCTCTCTCTCTCTCTCTCTCTCTCTCTCTCTCTCTCTATTTTTCCCTCAATTACAATAAAGCCGAGAAAACATTCTTGTTCCCTCACCAATAACATTAATTCAGTGTCCACTGTTTATATTGAAACTCTCAGAAACTCTTAAAAAGTACCACAACAGCGCTACAAATGCAACACATATGTACTATAAATGCCTAACAAATGCACACAACACACTTAAGTTAAGTACAGCGCATACAAGCCACGTACAACGTACGCAAGCCAAGTACCACAGACTCATGGCTACGAATTCCATCCCTAAGGAAGTACTCGTTTCCATACGAAGCTATTTAAATACAGATAGGAACTGTCCCATTAATTACAGGCTCTCTTGTGGAATATAGACACACCACTGGAATACAGGAAAACACTCCTTTTGGAATATAGCCAGACATTCCCATGGAATACAGGCAGACAGTCCCTAGGACTACTGACAGACAGTCCTTCTTTTAATTAACAGACAGACAGTCAGTCTCTTGGAATATAGGCATCGCCGAGAAATGAAGATAAACAGGAATCTTTTTTTTTAAATGTTATTTTTTCGCATTTGTTTTACGAAAATTAAACGAGATACTAAAAAAAAAGAAAAAAAGAGTCTGACTAAAAACTGAACACCAATTAACATTTTAGGTAAAAAGGCGAGTGGTAGGTTGGGAAGTATTTCATTAAGAAAAAGACGGCAGACGAGGCGCTTAAATTTTTAGGGTAAATTTCAGTAAGGTGAACTTCCGACACCCCCCTACCCATTCCCCTTTCCCACACAACCATCCCCCCACAACCCCCTCACAACCGTCCCCCCACAACCATCCCCCACAACCATCCCCCTTATCACCTCACACAACCATCCCCCTTATCCCCCCACACAATCATCCCCTCACAACCCTCTCCTTACCCCCCACACAATCATCCCCCCACAACCACCCCCTTCCCCCCACAACCACCCCTTCCCCCCACAACCATCCCCCACAACCAGGTCAATTTGTTTATAATCAGCAACTGTGACTGTGTCTCACATTCTCTGTGTAATTAAGGCTTTGCTGAAGGAAATTAAGCGAACTTCCTATCTCCCTGACTCCCTCTTTTTTTTACCCCTTCTCTCTCTCTCTCTCTCTCTCTCTCTCTCTCTCTCTCTCTCTCTCTCTGTTGCCTCTATGGATTTTTACCGAATATCAGAGCAGGGATAACAACAGAAGAAGCTGTAAGCACTAATTTATTTAATGATATGTGTGTGTGTGTGTGTGTGTGTGTGTGTGTGTGTGTGTGTGTGTGTGTGTGTGTGTGTGTGTGTGTGTGTGTGTGTGAGTGTGTGTGTGTGTGTGTGTGTGTGTGTGTGTGTGCCCATAATATGTCTGTCAGAGAAACTATTGCCACAGAAGTAGCAGTGTACGAGTGGCAAGAAATGGGAAGGAGCTGAGTGAGAAGAGGTTGGAAGCAAAGACCATACGCAGTGTCAAAATCAGGTACAACATGAACTAAAAACCTAACAACCAGAAACTCCAGTAATATGGAAAGGAATAATAAAACATACTTTGTTTACCTTGTTTCCTGTTTTCTTGTCGTTGAGGATTTGGCCTTATAAATTTAAGGTCTTCTGGTCAATGTCTGAAGCCTCGAACGACTCTCCGAAGCCTGGGACTACTTTCTGAAGCCTGGGACTACTTTCTGAAGCCTGGGACTACTTTCTGAAGCCTAGGATCACTATGAAACCTGAAGCTACTCTAAGAAAACTGCAACCACACTCTGAAACCTGAAACCGTCGTGGCTGATTCCTCAGTTGTCTTGTAGAAGAAGAGCAAAAACACATACTCTGGGAACAAAAAAGATATCACGAAATAGCGAAATAAAATTAGCAAAATCAGATGAACCCAAACTCCCATCAATAGAAACAGCAAACAGACTCAATGATTTCTTCTCCACTATAGGACAAAACCTTGCCAATAAAATCCCAAGCTCAGATACCCCACCAAATGACTACCTCACTGGCAACTACCCGAACACACTGTTCCTAACTCCGACTAACCCATACGAAGTCTCCCTTATTATCAACACACTAAAAAACAAGGCAGGAGATTTAAATACCTTACCACCCTTTATATACAAAAAAGTGTCACAAGTACTATCACCAATCATTGCAACACTCTTTAACAAATCCATTGAATCCTCCACCTTCCCTACAGTTCTCAAAATAGCAAGGGTCACCCCGATCCATAAAGGAGGAGACCAAACAGAGTTGAACAACTATAGGCCAATATCCAATTTACACCCTCTCTCAAAACTCTTCGAAAAATTAATTCATAAACGAATCTACTGCTTCCTCATCTCCCAAAACATTCTCAACCCCTGCCAATTTGGATTCAGGC
>NC_091331.1:6745636-6748136 GCF_038502225.1 Cherax quadricarinatus
CATGCCTCAGGCAATCCCCCTGTTCGATAGATGTATTGAATATTGTTGTTAGGGTACATATGGCGCCTCTGCTCCTCTCTCAATACCCAGGGGGAGATGTTATCTGGCCCCATTGCCTTTGAGGTATCTAGCTCACTCAGGCCTCTTCACTTCTTCCTCGGTTGTGTGCACTGTGTCCAGCACATGGTGGTGTGCCCACCTCTCCGTCTTTCTGGAGCCCCTTCTGTCTCCTCTGTAACACTTCTTTGAATCTCTTGTTGAGTTCCTCATACTTCACGGTCATTTCTTGTTGTCTCTTCTCCTTCCTTCCTAGCCTGATTACCTGGTCCTTGACTGTTGTTTTCCTCCTGATGTGGCTGTACAACAGTTTCAGGTCAGTTGGCTTTCGCTGCTATGTCATTTCATATTGTCTTTGGGCCTCCTTCTTATCTGTATATTCGTTTCTGGCTCTCGACTGCTCTCCTTATTCTCCTGGGTCCTTTGCCTTCTATATTTCTTCCATTCCTAGCGTGTGTGTGTGTGTGTGTGTACTCACCTTTTGTCTATTTTTGGGCAGGGTCAGTCCTGCTCCGGGCCCCCGCCTCTTCCCGGTTGCTACTGCCCCTCTCTCCCCCTCCAGGCTTTTCAAACCTCGTCTTAAAACTGTGTATTTTTCCTGCCCCCCCAACGCTTTTTGGCATTCCTGCCTTACAACTCAGACTGAAGAAATATTCCTATACCTCTGACTCATTTGTTCTTAACTTAATTGTGGCCCTTGTTTCTTCCCCCCTGGAACATCCTGTCCTTTCCACCTTGTCTATTCCACGCAGTTTTTATATGTCGTTATCATGTTCCCCCGACCCCCCTGTCCTCCAGGTGTCAGGCCTTTTTTAAAATTTCTTCATAGGACATTCCCCTTTGCTCTGGAACTAACCTTGTTGCAAACCTTTTTGTGTGTGTGTGTGTGTGTGTGTGTGTCTGTGTGTGTGTGTTTTCAGCTTTTATTTTTAGTCAGTGATCAATTCAAAAAGCAGCTGCCACCCTGTAACTCTAGAAGAGGGCTTAATGTGATTGATTGACCAGAGGGTTTTCCGGTGACCCCAAAACCCTCAAAACTTTCCCCACACACACACCAAAACACACACACACACACACACCCCAAACCCAAAGTGCAAGTAATGGGCCAGTGGAGGGGGGCCGGGGCGAATATTTTAACCAAATGATCCCCAATTTAATCTTACACTTTAAATTTAATTTAAAAAAATTGAAAATAATTTGTCCTTTTTCTCTCTCATTTCTCCCAAATTCCCCATAATTTCCGTTTTTATTTTTTTCCCAAAAATACAAAAATATAAAAATCCTTTTGTCATCAATATAGATTAAGAAAAGGGGGCATGGGGAAAAATAAATCAGTCCATCAGCCGAGAAATTATTCCCCGCATGTTTTAAAAAATATATATATATATATATAATATATATATATATATATATATATATATTATATATATATATAAAGGGGCCTTAGACAAGGATGTGATGTCACGTTTTTGTTTAATATATTTATAGATGGGGTTGTAAGAGAAGTAAATGCAGGGTCTTGGCAAGACGTGGAGTTAAAGATAAAGAATCACACACAAAGTGGAGTTGTCACAGCTGCTCTTTGCCGATGACACTGTGCTCTTGGGAGATTCTGAAGAGAAGTTGCAGAGATTGGTGGATGAATTTGGTAGGGTGTGCAAAGAAGAAATTAAAAGTGAATACAGGAAAGTAAGGTTATGAGGATAACAAAAGATTAGGTGATGAAAGTTTTGAATATCAGATTGGAGGAGAGAGTATGGAGGAGGTGAACGTATTCAGATATTTGGGAGTGGACGTGTCAGCGGATGGGTCATAAAAGATGAGGTGAATCATAAATGATGAGGAAAAAGAGTGAGTGGTGCACTTAGGAGTCTGTGGAGACAAAGAACTTTGTCCTGGAGGCAAAGAGGGGAATGTAGGGGTATAGTTTTACCAACGCTCTTATATGGGTGTGAAGCGTGGGTGATGAATGTTGCAGGAGGAGAAGGCGGGAGGCAGGGGAAAATTCATGTCTGAGGGCAATGTGTGGGGAATATAATGCAGAGAATTCTAGTTTGAAGTTAGAGGAGGTGCGGGATTACCAAACTGTTGTCCAGAGGGGGTGAGGAAGGGTTGTTGAGGTGGTTCGGACATGTAAAAGAATGGGCAAAAAAGAATGACTTCAAGAGTGTATCAGTCTGTAGTGGAAGGAAGGCGGGTAGGGTCGGGCCCAGGAAGGGTTGGAGGGGGGTAAAGGAGGTTTTGTGTGGGGGGCTTGGGCTTCAGCAGGCATGCGTGGCGTGTTTGATAGGAGTGAATGGAGACAAATGGTTTTAATACTTGACGTGCTTTGGGGGAGCAAAGTAACATTTATGAAAGGGGTTCAGGGAAACCGGCAGGCGGACTTGAGTCCTGGGGATGGAAGACAGTGCCTGCACTCTGAAGGAGGTGTTATGTTTCAGTT
>NC_091331.1:6753136-6773136 GCF_038502225.1 Cherax quadricarinatus
TGTGTATTACTGTGAGAGTTACATGTGTATTACTGTGAGTGTTACATGTGTATTACTGTGAGT
Organism: Cherax quadricarinatus; assembly: GCF_038502225.1. NCBI lineage: Eukaryota > Metazoa > Arthropoda > Malacostraca > Decapoda > Parastacidae > Cherax > Cherax quadricarinatus. The sequence continues at coordinate 6,753,200 of NC_091331.1, forward strand.
GTTACATGTGTATTACTGTGAGAGTTACATGTGTATTACTGTGAGTGTTACATGTGTATTACTGTGAGTGTTACATGTGTGTTACTGTGAGTGTTACATGTGTATTATTGTAAGTGTTACATGTGTATTACTGTGAGAGTTACATGTGTATTACTGTGAGTGTTACATGTGTATTACTGTGAGAGTTACATGTGTATTACTGTGAGAGTTACATGTGTATTACTGTGAGTGTTACATGTGTATTACTGTGAGTGTTACATGTGTGTTACTGTGGGTGTTACATGTGTGTTACTGTGAGTGTTACATGTGTATTATTGTAAGTGTTACATGTGTATTACTGTGAGTTACATGTGTATTACTGTGAGTGTTACATGTGTATTACTGTGAGAGTTACATGTGTATTACTGTGAGTGTTACATGTGTAATACTGTGAGTGTTACATGTGTGTTACTGTGAGTGTTACATGTGTGTTACTGTGAGTGTTACATGTGTATTATTGTAAGTGTTACATGTGTATTACTGTGAGTGTTACATGTGTGTTACTGTGAGTGTTACATGTGTATTATTGTAAGTGTTACATGTGTATTATTGTAAGTGTTACATGTGTATTATTGTAAGTGTTACATGTGTGTTACTGTGAGTGTTACATGTGCATTATTGTAAGTGTTACATGTGTATTACTGTGAGAGTTACATGTGTATTACTGTGAGTGTTACATGTTGTGGCATGCAAAGAGTACGTAACCTTTATTCGGCGCATGTACACACCCTCATTTACAGGCTATCTCCCCCAACCAGCGAACCAGGTTGCTAAGAGTTGATGATGGGGCCCCGTCGTTCAACTAGTGACCAGGTTCTAGCCAATAAGAAGATGGTTTTGGCAATCGCAGAGGTTATGTGGGTACCGCTCTCCTGTCTGCCCTTGTCATTCCCATTCTAGAGCTGGTTGAAGCACGGTCTGCTATCTTGTGGCTTCTATTTCTGCTTTGCTTACCGTGGAGTGCACTATACTTATCTCTGTACATAGTGTACATATTGCTGTTCTAAATTGGTGAAGGATAATATAAGTCTAAACTTTTTCTACTGTGTTTATTTGCTCCCATTACACCCGGGGTAACAGGCCATTTGGAATCCTGGGTTGTAATACATGTGTATTACTGTGAGTGTTACATGTGTATTATTGTAAGTGTTACATGTGTATTACTGTGAGTGTTACATGTGTATTATTGTAAGTGTTACATGTGTATTACTGAGTGTTACATGTGTATTACTGTGAGTGTTACATGTGTATTACTGTGAGTGTTGCAGAGGAACTAATGACCAAAACAGACTTGGTTATGTTAGTCAGATGTAAATGCCATTACTTTTTATTAGGTAATTAACCGAGTATACAAATGATGGCAACAATGTATTTTTCCTCCGGCCCAACATAAGCTGATACTCTTAATAATTATTACCAACTGTCGTCCAGCTGTACTCAAGCTTTACCTCAAATGTAAATTTGCTGAGCACGTGTATTTTTATAATTTTGGAAGCATTTGTTTATATTAACCATGTTCAAAATTATTTGAACTTTAATCATGGTAATGCTAATTTTTCTGTAGAGAATTACAATGTTAGATGTTAATATTTGTAGATGTTAATATTTAACGCTGTCAGCTACTCTCTGTGTTGTTAACCTTCCTCTGGACACCATCTACATTTTCCTGTAATTTGAGCTAAACAAAAATTATATCAAAAGAAATTATATAAAAATTTCTTCCTCTTTTGATTATTATATTCCTTTTTTTTTTAAGAAAGAAATACGTCTTTTTCCAAGGGATATAAGTCCTTTTCACACACAATAATTTTTTTAACTCCAGCATTTCATTTTATTTAAATGATGCTTATAACATCAAATTTTTTTTTCTGAAAAAATACTGTCTTCAAAAAACTTCAAGATTATAAAAAAATCGATTTTCCACCAATTTTTTTCGATAAGCCTTTAATGATTGGCAGCTAGAGAACGCCTTCTGAGATCGGCTTCAAACCTTTAAAACGCTGGTCGCTGCTCATTTTTGGATTTGTTTGCGTCTATTTGCTGATTTTTACTGAAGAAATTTTGAAAAAAAAAAATAGAGCACTGATTGTCATGTGATATTTTGCGAATGCTTCGCCCACTCAGTTAATGATCATCTTAGAGGCTACAAGTGGTCATTAACAATGAAAAATGTGAAAGAAAGATTTATGCAGTATTAGGGGATGTTTCTCACCCACCAGATTTCTGTAATCCAAGACGGAGGAGAGAAAACAGGAAAGTTTCTGAGGTCAGGTTGTGCGCGGAGTGGAGGGAGGAGCTGGGTGAAGCTGTGTACTGCTGAGGAAGGCGGTGTTCTGCTGAGGTAGGTTGTGTTCTGCTGAGGGAGGCGGTGTTCTGCTGAGGGAGGCTGTGTTCTGAGGTAGGTTGTGTTCTGCTGAGGTAGGTTGTGTTGGGTAAATGCTAGATCATAAAACTGCTTGTGTTTTGATCGATGGTGTTGTTAGTAGCTGTGAGAGCAGATTCTAAGCAGTGTATGCGATGCAAGTCTGGTTCATAAGAACATAAGAACATAAGAATGTAGGAACACTGCAGAAGGCCTACTGGCCCATACGAGGCAGGTCCTTATCAAAACGACATCTACCTAAAGCTACTCAAGATGGCCATTTTGTTATTTTTGGAGTTCATGTGATGCTTGTGTATGTCTTGTGCTGTAAGATGCAGGCGTTGTTTAAATCGTCTCTCTGACAAGAATATTTATGTCTACTGATGTGTTTTTTTTATTTGAGACTCTTAGATGTTTCGCCCAAGTATGGTATATCACATGCTCCACATGGGATGGTGTAAGTGCCAGTGTTGGATACACGATATAATACTGCATGCTCATCGCTGTTACTAGCTTCTTAATAGTGATACATGTATAGAAAACAAAGAAAAAGGGGCTAGTAACCCCTTCTTCTGTATACATTACTAAATTTAAAAAGAATTTTTTTCGTTTTTCTTTTTAGTTCACCCTACCTCAGTGGGATACGGCCGGTTTGTTGAAAAAAAGTATAGGCCTAAGCAATAAGAGTGGACGTTTTTATAAACCTGTCCAAGTGGGAGAATGTTACAAAAAACGCGATTCTAAAAGCTTAAGAGATCTCCAGTGAATACTAGAAAGGACTGCCCTTCTAGCATCCAGCCTGTTACTGGGTTTTCGTAACAATTAGTCAGTATCCTTGTCCAATTATCCATTAGAATTCAGTATGAATTATTAGTGCTTTAGGATTACAACTGGTAGGCTACTAACTAGAGAAATTAAAATTTAATAAATTTATTAAGTCTAGAGGTATATTATCAAATTAAATTAAATTAATCACAGTAATCAAAATAATATTAATCAATTCTCTGTATACAATAGTATTGTGCTGAAAGCACATATCACATTTATAATTCTTAAGTACCGTCTGGTACATTAACATTTAATAAGATATTACAAATATGTACAAGTAAGTTTGAGTGTATGTGTGTAAGTGCTCTAAGTAATTCGCTATGTCTCAAGACTCGACTAGACTTAAACAAGTGACTGACAAAGTCCTCAAATAAACTAACTTCTTGACCGACTGGCAACCAGAACAGTTTGCTTGAACAATAAAAAGAATGCTAAGCTCAATAGCAATATTACAAGCAACTGCGACACACAATCAGGAACAAGAAGATAATATAACGACACTAAGTAGGGACCATCAGCAGATCCTCCACAAAAGTCACAAAACTCCCATACTACTGAATCTAAGTTCAGCATAAGAAAATCCCCGACTGTGATAATACACAGATACCAGTACAAGTTAGGTGAGAAGCTACAGCTCAGGACCTGAGCTGCTAAGAGTGTCTATGCGACACACAACCTCAGTACAACGTCGAAAATCACTAAGTCTATATACAATGTTCTGAGAACAGAGTTCTACAGAACTAACAAGAATAAAGAAACAGACAGTCTGTCCAACCACCAAGAGAGTCTAGACCAGACTGAATACTTCAGGCGAGGTGAGGACACCCCCCCTCGATCACGTGATAGCTCCGTGGGTCGCTGCCCAGCAAGAAGCCGGCAGTCTAACGAGCCACAAGCGATAATTACAGTAGTTAGACAATCAAGACTTGAACTGAGCACTTAATATGTTACATCCTACCTAACAACATAACTAAGTCAAATAACAATATAAAGCAATACATTTACGATTTAGCTATTATCGCAAATATAAGCAATATAAAATTATATGAAAAGGTAATAATTACATGTATATACATAATCATTATATACATTATATATATTGCAACCCATTCAGGGGCTGCAACAGAGAACAATGTAGTGGTCAAACGTCTGCCTTCGTCTAATGCTGTTGAAGATCTCAGTAATATTTATTGAGATCTTCAACAGCAGAGAACTGCAGCTGGGAGAATGTCCTGAGTGATCTTTCAAGACGACTTGAATCTAGTTTTATTAAACTCTTAAATAAAAACATACGATGGCTCCTCTCTTGAAGATTATTGGATAATTTATATATATACGTGTGTGTGTGAGTGAGTGTGTGTGTGTGTGTGTGTGTGTGTTAGTTAGTTAGTTACCATTTTGTCCTAGGCACATGTCGATTAGACACTAGGCCTGTTGTATATGCGTGTTCGTGTGTGTGTGTGTGTGTGTGTGTGTGTGTGTGAGAGAGAGAGAGAGAGAGAGAGAGTGTAGGTGTGTGTGTACTCACCTATTTGTACTCACCTATTTGTATTCACCTATTTGTGGTTGCACGGGTCGAGTCTTAGCTCCTGGCCCCGCCTCTTCACCGGTTGCTACTGGGCCCTCTCTCTTCCCGCTCCATGAGCTTTATCAAACCTCGTCTAAAAACTGTGTATAGTTCCTGCCTCCACTGAAGAAATACTTCCTAATATCTCTCTGACTCATTTGTGTCTTCAACTTCCAATTGTGGCCTCTTGTTTCTGTGTCCCCTCCCTGGAACATCCTGTCTTTGTCCACCTTGTCTATTCCACGCAGTATTTTATATGTCGTTATCATGTCTCTCCTGACCCTCCTGTCCTCCAGTGTCGTCAGGCCGATTTCCCTTAATATTTCTTCATAGGACATTCCCCTTAGCTCTGGAACTAACCTTGTCGCAAACCTTTGTACTTTCTCTAGTTTCTTGACGTGCTTTATCAAGTGCGGGTTCCAAACAGGTGCTGCATACTCCAGTATGGGCCTGACATACACGGTGTACAGTGTCTTGAACGATTCCTTACTAAGGTAACGGAATGCTGTTCTCAGGTTTGCCAGGCGTCCATATGCTGCAGCAGTTATCTGACTGATGTGTGCTTCCGGAGACATGCTCGGTGTTATACTCACCCCAAGATCTTTCTCCTTGAGTGAGGTTGTAGGTGTGTGTGTGAGAAGGTGTGTGTGTGTGTGTGTGTGTAGGTGTGTGTGTGCAGGTGTATGTGTGTGCAGGTGTGTGGGGTAGGTGTGTAGGAGTGTGTGTGTAGGTTGTGTGTGTTTGTGTGTGTGTTTGTGTGTGTGTGTATGTAGGTACTCACCTAGTTGTACTCACCTAGTTGAGGTTGCGGGGGTCGAGTCCGAGCTCCTGGCCCCGCCTCTTCACTGATCGCTACTAGGTCACTCTCCCTGAGCCGTGAGCTTTATCATACCTCTGCTTAAAGCTATGTATGGATCCTGCCTCCACTACATCGCTTCCCAAACTATTCCACTTACTGACTACTCTGTGGCTGAAGAAATACTTCCTAACATCCCTGTGATTCATCTGTGTCTTCAACTTCCACTGCCTCACCACCACCACCTCTTCTCCAACACTGCTTCACCACCACCTCTGCTCCAACACTTGCCTCACCACCACCGCCTCTGCTCCAACACTGCCTCACCACCACTTCCTGCACCATAACTGCCTCACCACCCACCACCTCTGCTCCAACCACTGCTTCACCACCACTTCTGCACCAACTGCCTTACCACCACCCCCGTCTGCTCAAACACTGCCTCACCACCACCTCAGCTTCAAACACTGCCTCACCACCACCACTTGTGCTCCAACACTGCCTCACAAACCACCTCTGCTCCAACACTGCCTCACCACCACCACCTCTGCTCCAACACTGGCTCACCACCACCTCTGCTTCAACACTGCCTCACCACCACCACCACCCTCTGCTCCAACACTGCCTCACCACCACCTCTGCTCCAACACTGCCTCACCACCACCTCTGTTCCAACACTGACTCACCACCACCACCTCTGCTCCAACACTGCCTCACCACCACCTCTGCTCCAACACTGCCATACCAATACCTCTGTTCCAACACTGCCTCACCACTACCTCTGTTCCAACACTGCCTCACCACCACCTCTGCTCCAACACTGCCTCACCACCACCACCTCTGCTCCAACACTGCCTCACCACCACCTCTGCTCCAACACTGCCTCACCACTACCTCTGTTCCAACACTGCCTCACCACCACCTCTGGTCCAACACTGCCTCACCACCACCACGGCTGCTCCAACGCTGCCGCACCACCACCTCTGCTCCAACGCTGCCTCACCACCACCTCTGCTCCAACACTGCCTCACCAGTACCTCTGCTCCAACACTGCCTCACCACCACCTCTGCTCCAACACTGCTTCACCACCACCTCTGCTCCAACACTGCCTCACAACCACCTCTGCTCCAACACTGCCTCACCATCACCTCTGCTCCAACACTGCCTCACCTCCACCTCTGCTCCAACACTGCCTCACCACCACCTCTGCTCCAACACTGCCTCACCTCCACCTCTGCTCCAACACTGCCTCACCACCACCACCTCTGTTCCAACACTGCCTCACCACCACCACCTCTGCTCCAACACTGCCTCACCACCACCTCTGCTCCAACACTGCCTCACCACCACCACCTCTGTTCCAACACTGCCCCACCACCACCAAAACCTCTGTTCCAATACTGCCTCACCACTACCACCTCTTCTGCAACACTGCCTCACCACCACCTCTGCTCCAACACTGCCTCACCACCACCGCCTCTGCTCCAACACTGCCTCACCACCACCTCTGCACCAACACTGCCTCACCACCACCTCTGCACCAACACTGCCTCACCACTACCTCTGCACCAACACTGCCTCACAACCACCTCTGCATCAACACTGCCTCACCACCACCTCTGCTCCAACACTGCCTCACCACCACCTCTGCACCAACACTGCCTCACCACTACCTCTGCACCAACACTGCCTCACCACCACCTCTGCACCAACACTGCCTCACCACTACCTCTGCACCAACACTGCCTCACCACCACCTCTGCATCAACACTGCCTCACCACCACCGCCTCTGCTCCAACACTGCCTCACCACCACCTCTGCACCAACACTGCCTCACCACTACCTCTGCACCACCACTGCCTCACCACCACCTCTGCATCAACACTGCCTCACCACCACCTCTGCTCCAACACTGCGTCACCACCACCTCTGCACCAACACTGCCTCACCACCACCTCTGCTCCAACGCTGCCTCACCCCCCTCTGCCCCAGCATGCCCCACCACCACCCCCTGCATAAACACTGCCTCACCCCCTCTGCCCCCAAAACGCCCCCACCACCACCTCTCCCCCAACAGGGTCTCACCACCCCTTAAACCCCCTTTTGCCTCACACCCCCTTCCCCTGCCTCAACCACCCCCTCCCAACACTCCCTTCACCCCCCCTTTTTCCCCAAACATTTCCACCCCTCTGTAAACCCTTTGCCTCCCCCCAACCTCTGTCCCTTCCCCCAAACCACCTTTTCCCTTTCGTTTACCACCACCTCTGCCCCTGCCCCCCAACCACCTCTGTAAACACTGTTCCCCAACCTCTGCCAACATGCCTCTTACCACCTCTTTCCCAACCTGCCTCACCCCTCTGTAAACAGCCCCCACCCCTCGGGGCCAACCTGCCCCCACCACCCCCTCTGCATTTCCTTCCCTTTTCCCCACCCCTCTGCCCCAACACTCCCCTCCCCCACCACCTCTGCCCCAAACCCACTGCCCCCCACCACCACCTCTGTCAACACTGCCCCCGAAACCTTTTGTAAACACTGCCCCCCCACCTTTTAAAACCCCTGCCTCCCCCAACCTCTGCCCCAAACCCTGCCTCCCACCCCCTCTGCTCCCCTGCCTCACCGCCCTCTGCCCCAACACTGCCTCCCCCACCTCTCCCCGCACTGCCTCCCCACCTCTGCCCCCCTTTCCCTCCCCACCCCTCTCCCGCCTCCCTACCACCCCTCTTTCCAACATACCCCACCACCTCTGCTCCAACCTTCCTCACCACCCCTTTGCAAACATACCCACCACCACCTCTGCCCCCTGCCCCCACCACCCCTTTTTCCGCCTGCCTCACCCCCACCTCTGCCCAACCTGCCTCCCCCTCCTCTGCCCCCCCTGCCTCCCACCACCTCTGCATCAACACCTCACCACCACCTCTGCCCCAACATTTGCCCCCCAACCACCTCTGCCCAACCTGCCTCACCACTCCTTTTAAACACTGCCTCCCCCCTCTGCATAAACCTGCCTCCCCACCACCTTTTATAAACCTGCCCCCCACCACCACCTCTGTCCCCCTCCCCTCACCCCCCGCCCCAACAAAACCCCACCACCACCCCCTGCCCCGGCCTGCCTCACCACCCCTCCCCCAACCTGCCTCACCCCCCCTCTGCACCAGCAAGTTTCCCACCACCTTTTAACACGCCCTCACCCGCCCCCTGCCAACGCTGTTCCCCCTTTTGCCAACACTTTAAACCCCACCCCTCCCTCACTGCCTCACCACCACCTCTCCCTGTTCCTTCCACCACCTCTCCCCGGGGTTTCCACCCCTCTGCCCAACCTGCCCCCCGCCACCTCTGCTCCAACATTTTGCCTCACCACCACCTCTGCCCCAACACTGCCTCACCTCCTCTGCCCAAACACTGCCTCACCACCCCCTTCTGCCCAAACTTTCACCACCACCTCTCCCCTTGCTGCCCCCACCCCACCTCTGTAAACATTTTGGCCCCACCCCCTCTCCCCAAAACCTGCCTCACCACCACCTCTGCCCAATTTCCCTGCCTCCCACCACCTCTTACCAACACCCTCGACCATCTGCCCAACACTGCCCCCCACCACCACCTCTGCGCCCCCTGCCTCACCACCACCTCTGCCCCCCTGCCTCACCCCCACCTCTCCCCTTTGCCTCCCCAACCTCTGCCCCAACATTTCCCCCCCACCCCCTTCAACACTGCCTCACCACCACCTTTTAGCACTGCCTCACCACCCCTCTGCCCCCTGCCTCACCACCACCTCTGTAAACATGCTTCACCCCCCTCTGCCCAACCTTCCCCCACCACCCCCTCCACCAACACTCTTCCCCACCCCCTCTGCTGTTTTTTTTTCCCTACCTCTGTAACCTGCCCCCACCCCCCTTTTGCTTAAACTGCCTCACCACCTCTGCCCCAAACCCTTGCCTCACCACCACCTCTGCACCCAAATTTGCCCCTCACCACCACCTCTGCCCCCTTGCTGCCCCCAGCCCCTGCCCAACCTGCCCCCACCACCCTCTCCCCCTGCCTCACCCCACCTCTGCTAAACCTGCCCCCACCACCTCTTTAAACCTCCCCCTCCCCCCAACCTCTGCCCCAAACATTTGCCTCACCACCACCTCTGCGAACCTCTTCACCACCCCCTCTGCCCCCTCCCTCCCCTATCTGCCCCAAACCCTTTTCCCTCCCACCCCTCTGCCCAACCCCCAACCACCCCCTTTGCACCAACCCCACCCACCCCACCTTTTCCCCAAACCCAACCTGCCCCACCCCAAAACCACCCCTCTCCCAACCCTTCACCCACCTTTCCAAACGCGCCTCACCACCCCCTCTGCCCAACCGGGCCCCCCAACCACCTCTGCCCCTGCCCCCACCCCCACCTCTCCCAAAAACCTGTTCCCCAACCACCTCTCTGCTTTCCCCCACCACCTCTGCACCAACCCCTCACCACCTCTGCTGTTTTCCTTCACCACCCCTTTTTGAACCTGCTTCACCCCCCCTCTGCCCAACATGCTTCCCCCACCACCTCTGCCCCAACACTCCCTTCACCCCCCCTCTTAAAAACCTGCCTCACCACCACCTCTGCACCAACCCCTTTCCCCACCACCCTCTGCTGCCTGCTTCACCACCACCTCTGCCCCACTGTTACCACCTCTGCTGCTTTCCCCCCCTCTGCACCAACACTCCCTTCCCCCCAACCTCTCCCCAAACCGGGCTTCCCCCACCCTCTGCTGTACTCCCTACCCCCCCTCTGCCCCAAACCCTCCCCACCCCTCTGCCCAACACTTTCACCCCCACCTCTGCCCCCTTTACCACCCCTCTGCCCAACAACAGCTACCCCCCCTGAAACGCCACCACCACCTCTCCCCTGCTTCCCTTCCCCCCAAAAACCCCACCTTTCCCAACCGCCCCCCAACCCTCTGCTGTTATGCTCCCCCACCTCTGCGGAAACCTTCACCACCACCTCTCCCCAAAAGTTACCAACCTCTGCAAACCACCACCTCTGCAAACCCGGGCCCCACCCCCTATCTGTTTGTATGCTTCCACCTTTCCAACAAAATTACCCCCCCTCTGCCCCCTGTTTCCCCAACCACCTCTGCTGAAAACCACCACCACCTCTGCCCCCCACTGCCACCACCCTCTCCCCGATGTTTCCCCACCACCTCTGCCCAACACTGTTTCCCACCACCACCTCTGCTCCAACCTGCTTCACCCCCCCTCTGTCAACACTGTTCACCACCACCTCTTCCGCACGGGCCACCACCACCTCTCCCCAACACTGCCCCCACCACCACCTCTGCCCCCAACACTGCCTCACCCCCCTCTGCCCAGCACTCTTCCCACCACCTCTGCCCCAAACCGGGCCCTTCACCACCACCTCTGCCCCAACCCCTTCTCCTCTGTCTTGTTCTTTTCCCCCTTTTTACATCATCTTCTTTGGGCCCTATAAATTCTTCTTCATTTTTTTTTGTAAAATTATATTTTCCCTTCCCCCTTCCCAATTTTTTTTATTCTTTTTTTCCCTTTTCCCCCAACTCCCTCCCCTCCCTCCCCTCCCCCCCACCTCCTCCCCCCTCCTCCCACCCCTCCCCTTTCCCCTCCCCTCCCCCCCTCCCCTCCCCCCCACACTCCCCCCCAACCTTCCCTCCCCCCTCCCCCTTCCCTCCCACTCCCCCCCTCCTCCCCCCTCCCCCCAATTTCCCCCCACATCTCCCTCTAAATTCCTCCATTTCCCCATTCCCTCCCCCCTCCTCCCCCCCCAATTCCCTCCTATCCCCCACATTCCCCCCCACCTCCCCCCCCAGTTTCCCCTCCACCCCTCCCCCTTCCCCTCCACCTCCCCCCCGATTCCCTTCCACACTCCCCCACATTCCCCCCCCTCCCTCCTACTTTCCCCTCCTCCCTTTCCCTCCCACTTTTCCCTCTCACCTCCCCACTTTTCCCCCCTCCGTCCCACTTTCCCCTCCACACCCTCCCTTTTCCCCCCCACGCCCCTTACCCATTCCCCCAATACAAACTCTCCCCAGTGCACTAACAGCTGAAAAGTTTGCTCACACAGGTGTGTGTCTGCCCCCCCCAAAATCCTTCCCCCACACCTGCCCCCTGTATCCCCCCACGTCCTCCCTAACCTCTCTCCCTTTTATCCTCCCCACATTTTCCCTTTTCTTCAGGAAGTTTGGTTTGGGAGTCGTTTTTGTCTCAGGCATTCTCTTCCCCTAATTCTCTTGCCCTCATTCTCTTGCTCTCACTCTTTCCCCTCATTCTCTTGCCTAATTCCCCTTCCCCTCATTCTCTTCCCTAATTCTTTTGCCCTCATTCTCTTGCTCCCCACTCTCCGCCCCCATTCTTTTTCTCATTCTCTTGTTTTCATTCTCTTGCCCCCCCATTCTCCTGCCCCTCATTCTCTTCCCCTCTTTTTCTCTTGCCCTCATTCTCTTGTCCTCATTCTCTTGCTCTCATTTTTTTTGCCCCCCATTCTTTTTCCCTCATTCTCTTGCCCCCATTTTTTCCCCAAAAATTCCCCCTTGCCCTTTTTTTTCTTGCTCTTATTCTTTTTGCTCTCTTTCCCTCTTGACCTGATTCTCTTGCTCTCATTTTTTTGCCCCATTGTCTTGCCCTCATTCTCTTGCTCTCCTTTTTTTTCCCCCTCATTCTCTTCCCCTCATTCTTTTTCCCCTTTCTCTTCCCTTTCCCCATTCTCTTGCTCTAATTCTCTTGTCTCATTTTTTTCCTTTTCCTCTTCCCCTCATTATCTTGCCCTGTTTTTTCTTGCCCCCCCATTTCCTTGCCCTCATTCTCTTGCTCTCATTCTCTTGCCCTCTTTCCCTTTTCCCTCTCTTTCCCTTTTGCTCTCATTCTCTTGACCTCATTCTCTTGCTCTCATTGTCTTGCCCCATTATCTTCCCCTCATTCTCTTGCTCTCTTTCCCTTTGCTCTCATTCTCTTGCTCTCATTCTCTTGCCCTCATTCTCTTGCCCCATTCTCTTCCCCCCTCATTCTTTTTTGCCCTTTCTCTTGCCCTCATTCTTTTTTCCCATCATTCCCTTCCCCTCATTTTCTTGCTCTTATTCTCTTGCTCTCATTCTCCGGCCTGATTCTTTTTGCTCTCATTTTTTTTGCTCTCATTGTCTTGCCCCCCCATTCTTTTTGCTCTCTTTCCCTTTTTCCCTCATTCTCCCCCCCATTCTCTTGCTCTCATTCTCCCCTTCATTCTCTTGCTCTAATTCTCTTTTTTTCCCTTTTGCACTCTTTCCCTTTTCCCCCTCTTTTATCTTCCCCTGATTTTTTTTTCCCTAAATTTTTTTTCCCTCATTCTCTTGCTCTCATTCTCTTGCTCTCATTCTCTTGACCTCATTCTCTTGCTCTCGTTTCACTCTCATTATTTTTCCCTCATTCTCCTCTCATTCTATTGCTCTCATTCTCTTCTCTCATTCTTTTTTGCTCTCATTCTCTTCTCTTTCTCTACCCCTCATTCTCTTGCCCCCATTCTCTTGCTCTCATTCTCTTCCCTCCATTCTTTTCCCCCTCTTCTCTTTTCATTCTCTTCTCTTTCTTTTGCCATCATTCTCTTCCCCTCATTCTTTTCCAATTCTCTTGCTCTCATTCTCTTGCCCCCCCATTCTCCTCTCATTCTCTTGCTCTCATTCTTTTTTCATCATTCTTTTTTCCCCCCCTCATTCTCTTGCCCTCATTCTCTTTGCTCTCATTCTCTTCTCATTCTTTTGCCCTCTTTTTCTTGCCCTTTTTTTTCCCTCATTCTCTTGTTATTCTCTTGCTCTCTTTTTCTTGTTTCTCATTATCTTGCTCTCATTTCTTGCTCTCATTGTCTTGCTCTCATTATCACCCTCTTTCCCTCTTGCCCTCATTTTCTTGCTCTCTTTCCCTTGTTCCCCTTCTCTTGCTCTCCTTCTCTTGCTCCCCAATTCTCCCCCCCTCATTCTCCCCTCATTACTTGCCCTCATTCTTTTGCCCTCTTTTTCTTGCCCCTCTTTCCCTTTCTCTCATTCTTTTTGCTCTCATTCTCTTGCTCTTTTCCCTCTTGCCCTCATTCTCTTCCCCTCATTATCTGGCCCTCATTCTCTTGCCCTCATTTTCTTGCTCTCATTCTTTTGCTCTCATTCTCTTGCTCCCCATTCTCTTGCTCTCATTCTCTTCCCCTCATTCTCTTGCCCTCATTATCTTGCCCTCATTCTTTGCCCTCATTTTCTTGCTCTCATTCTATTGCTCTCATTCTCTTGCTCTCATTCTCTTGCTCTCATTCTCTTGCCCTCATTCTCTTGCCCTCATTCTCTTGCCCTCTTCTTTTTGCCCTCATTCTCTTCCCCCTCATTCTCTTGCCCTCATTCTCTTGCCCTCCCTTCTCCCCCTCATTCTTTTTCTTATTCTTTCTCTCATTCTTTTGCCCCCTCATTATTTTTCCTCATTCTTTTTCCCCATTCTCTTCCCCCTCATTTTTTTTTCCCTCATTCTCTTCCCCTCATTCTCTTGCCTCATTCTCTTCCCCTCATTCTTTTGTCCTCATTATCTTGCTTTCATTCTCTTGTCCTCTTTCCCTTTTCACTCTCATTCTCTTGTCCTCTTATCTTGCCCCATTCTCCCCCTCTTTTCTTCCCCTTTTTCCCTCTTCCCCTCATTCTCTTGTCCCCCATTCTCTTGTTCTCATTCTTTTTTGTCCTCATTCTCTTCCCTCATTCTCTTCCCCTCTTTCCCTTTTGCCCCTTTTCTTTTCCCCTCTTTTCTTTTCCCCTCATTCTCTTGCCTTTAAATTCTTTTCCCCCTCATTATTTTTTGTCCTCATTTTTTTTTCCTCATTATCCCCTCATTCTCTTCCCCTCATTATCTTGCCCTCATTCTTTTCCCCTCATTCTCTTGCCCTCATTGTCCCCCAAATTCCCCCGAGCATCACTGTTTTTTCTCATTCTCTTACTCTCTGGTTTTTTCACAACTTTTTCTTAAAATTTCCCTCGTTTAATTGTCCTCAAATATTGTCCTCCCGGTTATTGTCTTTTATTTAATTCCTCCCTTTATTGTCCTCCTGTTATTACCCTCTATCATTTTCCCCCTCTTAATGTGTTCTCCATTTTAAACCCCTTTACTCCCCCCACCCCCATTTTTATTTCCCCTTTAAACCTTTTTTTTAATCGGATATTCTCCCCACTTCTCCCCTCTTTTCTCCCCTCCTCATATTTTTTTTTTCTCTCTATCTCTCTCTCTATCTCTCTCCTTCCCTTCCTTCTTTTATACAAATCACGTGCGGGACAAGGGGTGATTCTGAAAAGGTTGTGGGATTCTTGATCCCAGAAAAGGTCCTTTTACTCGGGATCGCCCCATTACCTCCCATTTTTTTTTCCACCCCAGGCGCTGTTTTAAAAATTAATCCCAAAATAAATTTTAAAAAGGGAAAACTGCAATATATTTTATGGGGTTTCGTTATATCTGATTACATCCTCAGGGGGAAACCCCCTCGGGGAAAATTCTCAAAGGGAAAATCTTAGGGCATCCTCAGGAACATCCTCCCGGAACGTCTTGGGGAAAATCCCAAAAGGGCATTCTCCAAAGGGAAAATTCTCCCGAAAAACATTCTTGAGAACATCCTCCGGGGGTCCTTCAGGGGAAAGTCCTCAGGGCATCCTCAGGAACATGGCAGGGAACGTCCTCAAAACTTGGGGGTTATTCCGGGGGAAAAAACTCGGGGAAAATCCTCGGGGAACATCCTTGAAAAAGGTATCAGGGAAAATCCTCCAGGGAAAAATTCTTCATTCTTAGAACATCCTCATGGGAAAATCGTCGGGGGAAAATCCTCAGGAAACATCCTCAGGGGGAAAATCCTCCCGGGGAAAATCCTCGGGGAAAATCATCCCCGGAGGATCTTGGTTTTTAAAAACTCCCTTCCCCAAATTTTAAAGGGGGTATTTTTAAATGTCCCCAAGAGGGTATACATGAAATCCCCCAAAAAAAAAGGGGGGTATTCGTGTTGCCCGGGGGCTGGGATTAAGGGTGTGGGCTCTGAAGGGGTCGTGACTGGAAAATCAGTTTTTTTCTTTTTGTCATCAGAAAAAAGGGTGAAGTATATTTTTGGGTTCAAAACCGGGGGGGCCCCTAAATTAACCCGAGCATCCCAAACTAAGCGTTGGGAAAAGTTGGTTTCACTTGTTTGGGGGCTGGAAGATACAGAGCTCCAGGCAGAAGGTTGCAAAAATTTTTTTTTTGCTTGTGATAATTATAATTTTCCGAATGTATAAATTACATTTAAAATAACCTTTAAAACAAAGTCAATAAGAAAAATGTAAACCAGAAAAATTGAGGAAAATTGATGGTTTTAAAAGAGTAAATGGTTTCCCTACTCCACCCAACCTGTCTTGTGTATGTGTGTGTGTGTGTGTGTGTGTGTGTGTGTGTGTTGTGTTGTGTGTACTCACCCCCCTTTTTTATACCCATTTTTTGGTTGCAGGGGCAGTCCCAGCTCCTGGCCCCCCCTCTTCCCCAATTTTCTACTAGGCCCCCTCTCCCCCTCCATGGGCTTTTTAAACCTCGTCTTAAAAACTTGGTTATATTCTCCCACCCCGTCATTTTTTCCCAGGCTATTCCACTGCCTTACAACTCTTATTTTAAAAAAATACCCCCCTATCTCTCGCTCATTTGTGTCTTCAACTTCCAATTGTGGCCTCTTGTTTTTTTCCCCCCCCGAAAATCCTGTCCTTGTCCCCCTTGTCTATTTTACCAATTTTTTTATATCATTATCATTCTCCCCCGACCCCCCTTTTTCCTCCAGTTTCAGGCCGATTTTAATCTTTTCTTCATAGGACATTTTCCCCCTTTGCTCTGGAACTAACCTTGTTGCAAACCTTTGTACTTTCTCTAGTTTCTTGGCGTGCTTTATCAAATGCCCGGGTTCCCAAAAAAGGGTGCATGCTCCCGTATGGGCCTGACATCACGGTTTTCAGTGTCTTGAATGATTCATTTCTAAGGTATCGGGAAAGCTGTTCTCCCCGGTTTTTCCGGGCGCCCATATGCTGGGAGTTATCTGATTGTGTGTGCTTCCGGAGACCGGGCCCGGGGTTATCTCACCCCCCCAAAATCTTTCTCCTTGGTGAGGTTTTAGTCTTTGTCCACCTAGCCTTCTCTTCTGCGGTCTTCTGTGCCCTTCCCTATCTTCATGACTTTTTCTTTGGGGGGATTAAATTCGGGGAAACCATTTTTCTGGACCAGGGGTCCCGTCTGTCAGGGCACTTTGAAGTCCCGCCTGGTCCTCATCAGTTTAATTCTCCTCATTAACTTCCCTCATCTGAAACGGGGGCATTCGGTCTAACCCTTCCCCTCATTGTTCCAAAACCAAAAATACCGGGGCCCCAAAAGGCCCTTTTGGGGCCCGCTCGTCACCCGGGGGCCCCCCCTTTATACATCATTACGTACCCGGGGGCGTTGTTGCCTCCTGTCAGGTATTCTCTGATCCATTGCAGTGCCCTTCCTGTTTTATGCGCCTGATGCTCTAGCTTCTGCACTAATCTCTTGTGAGGAACTGTGTCAAAAGGGCCCTTTTTTTGGGGGGAAAAATCAATCAACCCCCCTCTCTCTCTTGTCTTACTTCCTTTAATTTAAACATAAAACTCCCGGGTTTTTGACCCGGGGGTTTGCCCCTTCCCTGAATCCGTGCTGGTTTTTATACTCCTGTCCCGTTCCCGGTGCTCCACCCTTCCTCCTGATAATCTTCTCCCCTAATTTTTCATATAACGTCAATGACACAGGTCTATAGTTTAGTGCCTCTTTTTTGTCTCCTTTTTTAAAATGGGAACTTCATTTCTTATCTTCCATCCTCAGGTATTGCCCAGTTTCCCGGGGTGTGTTGAAAATTTTGGTAAGTGGTACAACCATATCTGCTCCTCTCTGGGGGCCCATGGAGAGATGGTTTTCAGTCCCATTGCCCTTTTAGGTATCGATGTCCCTTAAACAGTTTCTTTACCTCCTCCCCCATCTGATGTATGTCGTCCCAAAACTTGTTGGTGTATTCCTTTTTTGGGGTCCCCATCTGGTCCCCGTCCCCAAGTCCTTCCTGTCTCTACCTGAAATGCCCCGTGTGTGTCTGTGTGTGTGTGTGTGTGTGTGTGTGTGTGTGTGTGTGTGTGTGTGTGTATCAGGAATACTGGGTGGAAATAATTAAATTTTCAGTTGCCTGGACGAAAAATTTTAATACCAGTATTTCTCATCGAATGTATTTATTTACTTGTATGATACGAGTCCCCTCACCTGCACCTCCAGGAGGACCTCAGCTATGTAAACAACACAGTGAAACACAAATATAGATGCAACAGCCCCTTCTTCCCTGTGTTCCGCTCTTTTGTTTTTTTTCTTTGTCTAGCTTAAGTAAACATTTGCAAGAGTTAGGTTATCGTTTTGCAAGTCTCCTCAAGTTTATCTTGAGAGATCCTCATCTCCACCGGGTATATACACACTGAGAGGTGTATTTCTTTCAGCGTATATATGCTAAGAGTTTACTTCAATCCTTTTCCTAGGGATCAAAGTATTCTTGTCTGGTGGTGAAAAGGTGCAGCCTTAATGACCCTCGTGCAGTCGATAGGCTTTAAATCCCATTATCCACCCAACCAACCATCATCCCCACTTGCCTGCTTCTTACTCTTCTTCATCTCCTCGTTTATCAAAGGTTGCTTCCCAGCTCTCCCATTTCTACCATGGTAATGCTGGAGGACACACCCTTCGTCTACTCTAGTAGCTATTACCTTACCGACTTCTGTCACTATGCCTCACTCAGTCCGGATCAAGTCAAGTCATCAGTGGTTCATTTACTGTCTTCCTACACCACCACAACTGTCTCTCCCTCCCTCTCTTCCTCGCTCACTCTCTCCCTTCCTTCCTCCCTCGTTCCCTCGCCTTTACCACAAAACTGTCCTCTTTTCCTGCCTCCTCCACACCATCACAACTCTCTCCCTCCCCCCACACACTCCTCCAAATCTCCCACACTCCCCTCACCCACATCACACAGTTCCATTCATCACCCTGAAATCTCCTCCACACCTCCCCAACGTTGCCCTTACAAAGTTCCCCTAGCCCTATCCCCATGCCCTCCACCCCACACACCCAGTTCTTCACCTCATCACCCTTCAGTTACCCCTCACCCCCACGTCACACACCCCATCACCCCCACTGTTCCCATCACCTCACCACACACACTAGCAAACGAAGACTACACATAAAACTCTCTCCAACCACACCTTCCAAGAATTTCTCCGCCTCACTTAGGCTTGTGACTGCTTTCCTATTCCTCTTTCTTCTTTTCTCTGTCTCTCTCTCTCTCTCTCTCTCTCTCTCTCTCTCTCTCTCTCTCTCTGTCTCTCTGTCTGACTGTCTGTCTGTCTGTCTGTCTGTGTGTCTGTCTGTCTGTCTGTCTCTCTGTCTGTCTGTCTGTCTGTCTGTCTCTCTCTCTCTCTCTCTCTCTCTCTCTCTCTCTCTCTCTCTCTCTCTCTCTCTCTCTCTCTCTCTCTATTTTCTCCTGTGTTTACACCAGCCTCCATGCGTACATGAACCGGTGTGTAAAAACGAATCTGCGTGTGTACTTAAGCTTATGTGTGTACATGAGTCTTTGTGTGTATGTATGCGTCTATGTGTATGTATGCGTCTGTGTGTACACGAGTCTCTTTGTGTACATGACTAACTGGGTGTTGACAGATCTCTGTGTTCGCGAGTCTCTGCGTATTCTGTGTGTGTACACGAGTCACTCCGTGTACACGAGTCACTCTGTGTACACGAGTCACTCTGTGTACACGAGTCACTCTGTGTACACGAGTTACTGTGTACACAATCTTCCTCGTAACATTCAGATATTTCCCAGCACTCTCCTCTCCACCCTTCATATTTCTTTTTCCATTTCCCCCACTTTCCTACACACTTCCGTAGCCTTTCTCTCTATCTCTCTCTTTTAGCTTTCCTTTCCGTTTTCCATGCCCTCCATAACTTTCGTATTACAACACACACACACACACACACACACACACACACACACACACACACACACACACACACACACACACACACACACACACACACACACACACACACACACACACACACACACACACACACACACACACACACACACACACACACACACATACACACTCACACACACACTTGCTCGTTAATGCAAATATCAAACCAGCCAATCACGTGGCAGCACATCAGTATCTAAAAGCATGGATACATGGTCAAGAGCTTCACTTATTGTTCAGATCAAGCAAAAAGAATGGGGAAGAAATGTGATCTAAGTGACTTTGACCGTGGAATGGTTGTTGATGCTGGACGGGGTGTTTGTGTATCTTAGAA
>NC_091331.1:6778136-6780636 GCF_038502225.1 Cherax quadricarinatus
ACTACAGAGTTCAACATATTTACATCTTGCCTACTGTCTCCTGCTCACCTGGTTTACTTGTTTCACACCATTTCTCTGCATTTCTGTCATACTTAGTCTTCTCTGATTGTTTTAGACGCTCTTGGAGCTCGTTTACAATTTCTGGGTCAGGAAACTCACCCACTGACACCCATTGTCCCTCAGGTCTTTAATTTATCTCGAGGATCTATAACACCCTTTGCTCCCTTATTATATAGATTATTTAAAACATCTCTTCTTCTTCTTTATGCAACACCTGCCTCTCTTCCTCATTCTTACACTGTGTTATTACACTGATCGCCTTTACACAGCTGTTCGTATGTGTTCTTTATTCATATGCTCTTAGCAGGTTAATTCACAGGACCAGAGATGACCGCTGACACAAGTGTGTTGGAGTGTTGTGTGAAGAGTATGGTGGAGGGTGCCGTGGAGAGTGTGGTGGAATGTGTGGTAGAGTGTGGTGGAGTGTCTGGGGAGCGTGGTGGAGAGTGTGGAGTGTGATGGAGAGTGTGGAGTGTGGTGGAGAGCGTGGTGGAGAGTGTGGAGTGTGGTGTAGAGCTTGGTGGAGAGTGTGGAGTGTGGTGGAGAGCGTGGTGGAGTGTGGTGGAGAGCGTGGTGGAGTGTGGTGGAGAGCGTGGTGGAGGGTGTTTGTGACATTGATTTGCCTCCGTCAGTTGACATAAGATATCAATAGCTTGTATAAAGAATATTCTTCAAGGAGTGTCTTACCCTCCCTGCCTTTCCATGCCCTTCTTTCCCTGCCCTGCCCTTCCCTCCCTGCCCTGCCATACCCTCCTCTCCCCTGCCTATTCCTTACCCTATTCTACCCTCACCTCCACTACCTATTTTGCACGCCCCTCTTTTATCTTGCCCTTCTATCTTCCCTCCCACCCTACCCTAACCTTCCTTCTCCTATCCTCCTCTACCATCCCATAGCCCGTTTTTACACCCCTCCTTCCTTTTCCCTCCTCTCCTTTCTTCCTGCAACTCAAATATTTCAGTCATTTTTGCAACACAGTATTTTTTCGTATGACCTGGCGTTGTGTTCTCGTAGTGGAGAGTTTTGTAAGATGTATGTATTCTGAACTTGTGCCTCCAGCCTCGCTACCTCCGGCTCAACACAGCTTTCATTGGGGGGATTACTCTTTTTTTTTCAGGTGTATTTTTGTGCCCAAATATTTATAAACGTGACTGGGTTTTGTTGATAAAGTTGTGAGTTTCGTAAAGTCTCTACTGAAGTTGCTTCTTATAGCTCTTGGAAGTAAGGTAAAGCTGCTCCTGTGAGAGAGAAAGAGAGAGTTGTTGCTGTCTCTAGGCTTTCAGCGGAGTTTGGCACGGGAAAGAAGCTCAGATTGGGAAAACCGAAGCTGCATTAAAGCTTCCTACAAAGAAGAAGAAGAAGAAGCTCTACTAGGAGAAAAATCGACGTTGTGTCTCAAAGCTTCGAAGAGACGAGAAGCTCAGCTTCAGGAAAAATTTTTTCCTGCTGTCCCTCTCAGCATATATTCACGGAAATACAGTTTTAGTTTAGTTTATGATCGAAAACTTTAGAATTCATGTCACATTGGCATCAGGACTGTTTTCCGAGAGCTGGTCTTCCCTCTGAAGACCTCTGTCACATTTCCTTCAGTACGGTATGTGGGAGACTAGCCAGCCCTCTGTGACAGCCCTGGGCTTGGCTTCCATTAAATGTACATATATGTTACGATTTATATGTGAGGTGTGTTGAGTATAAGCTACAAATCCTATGCTATGTGGTAGCACTTGCTTCCCTGTCACCCCTCTAAGCAGCGGGGATGCTGGTGGAAGTCGAGGAGGAGGAGGAGCAGGAGGAGGAGAAGAGGGAAAAGAGGAGGAGCAGGAGAATTTAAGAGGAAGGGGAGAGCTCTTGTGGAAATCTCTACCCGCTGTGATGAAGAGTTTGCAAGGCGTGACTGATACTGTATACACATAAAATTCTCGCAAGGGCTCTTTAGGCTCTTCTTGTTCGGTTCATCCCAGTGTTGCTGTTCTTGTTTGGTTCATCCCAGTGTTGCTGTTCTTGTTTGGTTCATCACAGTGTTGCTGTTCTTGTTTGGTTCATCACAGTGCTGCTGTTCTTGTTTGGTTCATCACAGTGTTGCTGTTCTTGTTTGGTTCATCACAGTGTTGCTGTTCTTGTTTTGTTCATCACAGTGTTGCTGTTCTTGTTTGGTTCATCACAGTGTTGCTGTTCTTGTTTGGTTCATCACAGTGTTGCTGTTCTTGTTTTGTTCATCACAGTGTTGCTGTTCTTGTTTGGTTCATCACAGTGTTGCTGTTCTTGTTTGGTTCATCACAGTGTTGCTGTTCTTGTTTGGTTCATCACAGTGTTGTTGTTCTTGTTTGGTTCATCACAGTGGTGCTGTTCTTGTTTGGTTCATCACAGTGTTGCTGTTCTTGTTTGGTTCATCCCAGTGTTGTTGTTCTTGTTTGGTTCATCACAGTGTTGCTGTTCTTGTTT
>NC_091331.1:6785636-6795636 GCF_038502225.1 Cherax quadricarinatus
GACAGCTATATTACAGGTTAAGGATTCCTAACTTTATTGGCAAGCTAAGAGCTGTTACCTACATCAGCTCATTTGAAAGCATTTTTATTGTTATGAGACATACAAGTACGGGACAGGATGAAGTTGGAGCCATCTGTGGGGCAGCATTTTCATTTGATCAACTGACTTTATCTCGTTGATATCATTATGCTGTATGAATGTGTTCCATACTCGAGTCATCCTGGGTATGTATGATCTCAGATGGAGTGATGTTCTGGAGAAGGGTACAGCCAGAGTGAAGTTGCTGCTTTCTGCTCGTCTTGTGGCATAAAAGCTTGTTTCACGCTGTCCTCGAAGTGGATCCAAGTGTGGTATTTTGACAATATTGGCCTTGTACATAACAGTAAGGCCACCCACATCCCTCCTGTGTTGAAGGCTCTGTTGAAATGACAGATCTATCCAGGATGGGTCCAGGCGAGATGAGACGTCTTGCTCTGTTCTCTACTCTGTCAAGCAGTCGCAGATGAGAGGGGGCAGGCAAACCAAGAAAGTGGAGCATACTCAAGGTGTGAGCGTACTTGTGCCTTCGTACAGGATCTTGCAACCCCTACTATCAGCAGATGCGAGATACGGCGAAGTGCTGTAAGCTTCCTGGCTGCCTTGTTTGCAAGATTTACAACATGGTTCTTCATGGTTAGTTTGGAGTCACTCACCCCAAGGATATCAACTTCTTCTCCAGGTGCCAACATCCTCCCATTCATCTACTACTGCACCAGCATTACCATCATGGTGCCTAGAGACGATCATCATTTGCGTTTTCTCAGGTGCAAATGTTACTTGCCATCTATTTCCAAGCTGATATAGCTCTCAGCTGGTGATTGATGTAGCTTAGAGCAGCTGGCATTTCTTCTCTTGGATAAGTGAATGTCAGTGTACAGTCGTCTGCATATGCATGTGATTCTGGGATGAGATGAAGAAGGTCGTTGAAGTAGACATTCCAAACAGTGGACCCAGCACGCTTCCTTCTGAACGCTTGCCCCAATAGGACCTCCCTCTCTCCTCTCTCTCTCTCTCTCCTCTCCTCTCTCTCTCTCTCTCTCTCTCTCTCTCTCTCTCTCTCTCCTCTCTCCTCCTCTCTCTCCTCCTCTCTCTCTCTCTCTCTCCTCTCTCCTCTCGTACGGAGGGTTTTACAAGGTTTGGTTAAGGAATCCTAACTTTTTTCACAAGCTTTGTGCTGTTACTTACCTCAGCTCATTTGAAAGCCTCAGTACAGGTTCACTCACTAACTGTACACAGAAGAATGCCATTTCTATTGTTTCTGATTCATTTGTGGCTATTACTTACTGTGTTTCTTCATGCTAATAAGTTCATTCTTGTATCTCCCGCGTTAGCCTGTGTTGTGAGGTATGTGTGCGTGTTTGTGTATGTGTGTGTGTGTGTGTGTGTGTGTGTGTGTGTGTGTGTGTGTGTGTGTGTGTGTGTGTGTGTGTGTGTGTGTGTGTGGGTGTGTGTGTGTGTGTGTGTGTGTGTGTGTGTGTGTGTGTGTGTGTGTGTGTATGTGTGTGTGTGTGTGTGTGTGTGTGTCTACCTAGTTGTACTCACCTAGTTGAGGTTGCAGGGTCGAGTCCAAGCTCCTGGCCCGCCTCTTCACTGGTCGCCACTAGGTCACTCTCCTGAACCATGAGCTTTATCATACCTCTGCTTAAAGCTATGTATGGATCCTGCCTCCACTACATCTCTTCCCAAACTATTCCACTTCCTGACTACTCTGTGGCTGAAGAAATACTTCCTAACATCCCTGTGATTCATCTGTGTCTTCAGCTTCCAACTGTGTCCCCGTGTTTCTGTGTCCAGTCTCTGGAACATCCTGTCTTTGTCCACCTTGTCAATTCCTCTCAGTATTTTGTATGTCGTTATCATGTCCCCCCTATCTCTCCTGTCCTCCAGTGTCGTCAGGTTAAATTCCCTTAACCTCTCCTCGTAGGACATACCTCTTAGCTCTGGGATTAATCTTGTTGCAAACCTTTGCACTTTCTCTAGTTTCTTTACGTGCTTGGCTAGGTGTGGGTTCCATACTGGTGCCGCATACTCCAACATGGGCCTAACGTACACGGTGTACAGAGTCCTGAACCTAACCTAACCTAACACATCACATATGTGTGTGTACTCTCCTATTTGTGGTTGCAGGGGTCGAGTCACAGCTCCTGGCCCCGCCTCTTCGCTGATTGCTACTAGGTCCTCTCTCTCCCTGCCCCATGAGCTCTATCATACCTCGCCTTAAAACTATGTATGGTTCCTGCCTCCACCACATCACTTTCTAGGCTATTCCATGGCCTGACTACTCTATGACTGAAGAAATACTTCCTAACATCCCTTTGATTCATCTGAGTCTTCAACTTCCAATTGTGACCTCTTGTGTCTGTGTCCCATCTCTGAACATCCTGCTTTGTCCACCTCGTCTATTCCAGGCAGTATTTTATATGTCGTTATCATGTCTCCCTGACCCTCCTGGCTCCAGTGTCGTCAGGCCGATTTCTCAACCTTTCTTCATAGGACAATCCCGTAGCTCTGGGACTAGTCTTGTGTGTGTGTGTGTGTGTGTGTGTGTGTGTGTGTGTGTGTGTGTGTGTGTGTGTGTGTGTGTGTGTGTGTGTGTGTGTGTGAGTGTGTGTGTGTGTGTGAAAACACAGTCATTGAAAAGTCGGAGATGAGAAGCATACATTTTTTACTCACCAACAATGAATCAACGCTACTCATCACATCACCTGCAAGGTTGACAGCCCCACAGGATCTTTCAGACGCAAGGCACCAAAAAAAAAAAAAAAAAGCGTATGCAAATCCCTGACGTAAAAATACCTGTGTATAAATAAAGTCATTTGCATGGAAATACCACAAAAGTGGAGAGTGACGCTGTTGATGCATGAGTGCTAATGTGACTCAAAATATATTTCCAGAGGAGGAATTTACAAGCGAGGAGAATTATACTGATTGTGTGTGTGTGTGTGTGTGTGTGTGTGTGTGTGTGTGTGTGTGTGTGTGTGTGTGTGTGTGTGTGTGTGTGTGTGTGTGTGTGTGTGTGATGTGGCATGATAGATGTGATGTAGGTCTGTGTTGTGTTGATGATGAGCTGGAGAGAACATTACAAGAAACCAAATAATAAGATCAACACCAACAATAGCAACACAGCACTTGACACAACACATTAACAAACATCAAAACAACACTAGACACCACAAAACAATAGCACCATCACCACCCAATAACAACACTCACTAAACACACCACTAAAATAACGTCATCATCAACAACAAACAACAACAACTAGAGACACACCACTAAGACAATAACAACATCATCATCGTCAACAACAACAACAACAAATAACACCAACAAAATCGAAAGCAAATACGAGAAAATTGTATCAGTAATTAAGCAATAGTAATAATAACCCTTTAGATTAATCCAACTCTCACAGACGGGCTTATAAATCCCTTAATTAGTGGGTAATGAGGCAATTAACTGTTTGATTACTGAACTATGTCAACAACCCTCTTCCCCTCTCACTCCCACTCCCCTCTCTCCCTTCCTCCTCTCTCTCTCTCTCTCTCTCTCTCTAACAGCTGATAGCTCTGATCACCAGGGAGAGAATGACTGATGAGAAATACAGAAACAGTTATTATGATTTTATATAGTGGAAAAGAATGATGATATTGATTATTAACACGATGAGAGACGCACTAATAATTATATATATATATATATATATATATATATATATATATATATATATATATATATATATATATATATATATATATGTATATATATATATATGTCGTGCGGAATATGTAAAACTGGTCAATTAGTAAGAACTCGTTTAAAATTAAGTCCTTTCACGACTAGTTTCGGAGATAACTAACTCCATTATCAGGCATCGTACAAAATCAAAGACAATTAACTATAAGGATGATGTCTAAACATATGGTAAACATCCAGTTAACCAAGTAGAGAGATTCTACTGTTGCCAACTCAGTGGTATTGGACAGACTGGACAGTGAATGATTTCATGTCTATTTTATGGTCTGTGTCTTCAGTGTGTTGTCGTATGTCACTATCTAGCAGCAACAGATTGTGTTTTTTGTATTTAATGGGAAGGTTAATAGGCAGACGTATGGTACTATAATGGGGAATCCTTTGGCACCTACTCTGGCTACCGCTGCAGCGCTGTATAGCCCTTGTGGTTTAGCGCTTCTTGTTGATTATAATAATAATAATCTGGCTAACGCTTTCTTTACTCATTACGAGGTCGACTGATTGAATAAACTGTCCAGTTGAATTTCACCCCTTTGTTACATCGACGTTGTGTTGACAATACCTTTGTAATATTTAAATCACGGAACCAGGTACCATTATTCTTGCAATATCTAAATTCAAAGAACGCTAATATTGAATTCACATCTGAGGTAGAGACAAACGGAACTTTGACTTTTCCTGACATTCTTGTGAGTCATAGTGACAATAGTTTCAGCACTTCAGTGTATCGTAAAGTAACATTTGCTGGCTTAGTTACAAAATTCTTTTTGAAGAACAAATGTAATTTGATTTCCATATTAACTTGTCGAAATTTTCATATACAGTATTTTAGTCTTCATTCTGAATTTGGATTAATACGATAAAACCATTTCCTGAGAGAGAGAGAGAGAGAGAGAGAGAGAGAGAGAGAGAGAGAGAGAGAGAGAGAGAGAGAGAGAGAGAGAGAGAGAGAGAGAGAAAACACATTCATACGCATTACGATGTTAACGAGATAAAGTCAGTTGATCAAATGAAAAATGCTGGCCCACAGATGGCTCCAACTTCATCCTGTTCCCTACTGTATGCTTCATAACATAAAATGCTTTCAAATGAGCTGATGTAGGTAAAGCTCTTAGCTTTGCCAATAAAGTTAGGAATCCTTAACCTGTAAATAGCTTGTCAATAAAACTAGGATCCTTAATCTAACCTTGTCAAACCCTGTGTAAAAAAAAAAAGAGAGGGAGAGAGAGAGAGAGAGAGAGAGAGAGAGAGAGAGAGAGAGAGAGAGAGAGAGAGAGGAGAGGAGAGAGAGAGAGAGAGCAAGTGCACACATTAGTAAATCAGCACAGTCATTGACACTGTATCATGGCTACAAAACTAATCTTGATGTTCAGATGCAGCTGACATGAGGATGTCATTTGCATATACTTCATCCCTACTCTGCCTACCATCGTAACAAGGAGAGAGGAGACATCTGGCGCTGCACATCAGCCTCTCAAAATTCCTAAATATTACTCCAAAAATAAGCAACAGCTAGTATCTGCATTCAGCCTTATATGCTATGGTAATTACCTCTTATGCTCTTGACGACACTTTTACTGCATGTTATGCTCGGTTTACTCTCTCTTCTCTCTCTCCTCCTTTCTCTCTTCTCTCTCTCTCTCTCTTTACACAGGGCTTACGAAGTTATGTTTAGGGTTTCTAATTTTTACACGGATTTAACAAAGTTAGGTAAGTATTTCTAACTTTATTTACAAATTTACAGCTGTTACCTACATCAGCTCATTTAAAAGCCTTCCTTATTGTTATGGATATACAAATAGGGAGCGGATGAAGTTTGAGCCATCTGTGGGCCAACAGACAGTTTGTCAACTGACTTTCTCTCTCTCCCATGAGACTTATTTTTTATCACAAAAGCATTTACCACAGTTATGCAAAGACTTGGTTAAATTATTAACCAAGCAGACAACTGTAACATTTCTCAGTTGTTTCCAACACCTGACCTTAGTAAAGATCCGTATTACCGGCTTACTTTATTTCTTTGTACTTTATTTAGCCTTTACCAACAGTAAAGTGAAGAAGAGAGCTACGGTAGAGCAAAGTGTGGGTCGCAGCTTTTATTTGTGAGATAACTTCATCTCACAACTCTCCATACATTGGAGGATTTGCTAGAATGTTTATATTTTCTGGGGGAAACTGTTCCAAATGTCCATAAATTGAGGGGAAACTGAGCCACACGTCAATATTTTGTGGGAAACTGATAAAAAGGTCCATACTTCCGATATATATGTATATATATATATATGTATATAGATATATATGTATATAGATAGATAGATATATAGATAGATAGAGGGAGAGAGAGAGAAAAGAAAAATACGAATCAAGTATAAGAGAGAGAGAAAGAGAGAGAGAGAGATGAAGACGACACATTATAGTCTCTATTACTCCCTATATTAGGGCGTAAACTCCACAGCCATGGCGAGTCTGGGCGACCCTTCACAATTATGCTAGTTATAAAATAATTATTATTAATATTATGAAGGTTGCTGTTGTTGCTTTTTGTTGCTTTTGCTGATGCTGTTACTACTGTTGTTGTTGTTGTTGTTGCTGCTGCTGTGTAAAGACCTCAGAAAAAAAGAAACCATAATTATTGCATATATTGCTTTTTCATCTAATATTATGTTGCTGATGTTTTTCGTAAATAGCTAATAAGAAAATTTCATGCTATATACAGTGGAACCTCGGTGTTCGAACGTACCGGATCTCGAACAAACCGGAGTCAGAACAATTTCGTTTAGAAAAAATTGACTCCGTCTTTGAACGTTTTTCTGGAGTCCGAACACGCTGACTTGCTTAAAATTCAATTGTAAAGAACTTTACAGGAAAACCCTGCTTCAAAAGTACTTTGAAGTGACCTATGACACTGACCTGACTCTCAGAGACTTTTGGAAGAGTCAGTTCAACATCCTTCAGTGTGTGAGGCTGATAATTAAAGACTGGGAAATACTTTTCGGAGTTCCAGCACTATCTAGGAACCAATTAAGTTCAAACACTGTGGTTCTACTGTATTATTATTTAACTTATTAGTTTATGTATGTAGGTAGGATGTAAATACTACACCTCCCATTGTGCTCGTTGAAGGAGAGTTTTTATCGGTTGCCAACTAAACTGAGATGGAAGCTACCTGCCTGCTTGTTTCGTAGTTGGTGTTGGAGATAAAATTGTACGAGTCACCTGACAACATATGGTGAATGGGTCGTCATATTGATTGCTTCGAAGGTCCAGAAATTAATTTATCACTCACATTCACAGTCTAAGTCGAGTCAATCCGAGCACATACCGAGCACTCACACCTATATTACTCATGTATTTATGAGTACACCTCATCATAGCAACATACCAGATGGTACATATTTGTAAGAGTATTATAGTGTACTGTATATTATTTGTAGTGCTAATAATAATAATAATAACTCTACATATGTTAAGCACAAAGTATGATATATAAATTTAATAAGTTATACTCCAAGATTTATGTAGGAGCTAATCTCCTCAATTATTCAAATTACATTAACTGTAAATATTATCACCTAGACATTGTTATTAAGGATCTCAACTTTCATTTGCATAGTTAATGTTTATCCAGTTACAATCGAAAGAGCCCTATTCAGACGCGACATAATTTACGGATAACTGGATTAGAATACTTCGACAAACTGTTACAAAACCAGTAACAAGCTAGATACTAGATGGGGATCAATAAGTTGACTTCTAGTATTCTCTAGAGAAACTGTCACCTAACAGATGTCGCATTTTATAACATGTTGTTGTTGTTTATTGTTGTTGTTATTGGTGTGTGTGTTGTGTGTGTGTTGTAGGTGTGTGTGTGTGTGTGTGTGTGTGTGTGTATGTTTATTATATTTCTGTTTTGCTTCAACATTGAGCAGAACAAACTTAAATATTATTCACATTAACGATGACCTGACGCTACCAGAAGCCTCTATGATGAATGAAATGAGGACTGAGAATAGAAATACTGAGAGAATTTGCAGCACGAGCGAAGAATGAAGAAACCAGTGCTAGGAAGCACACACACACACACACACACACACACACACACACACACACACACACACACACACACACACACACACACACACACACACGTGAACGTATCTCAAAGACGTACAAAAAAGTTTGAGCAGAGCGGAGAGGGAAATTGGCGTAATTGTTAGGAGACGGAAGGAGATGCGAGCATCTTACAAGTGTTGCAGGGAGCTTCCTGCAGCCCGAGGAGGGTGAGAGAGAGAGAAAGAGAGAGAGAGAGAGAGAGAGAGAGAGAGAGAGAGAGAGAGAGAGAGAGAGAGAGAGAGAGAGAGAGAGCAGATGACACGCCAGCGTCTCAGGAGAAATTTAACTGTCTCAGAAAGCATGAGTGATATGTTATGTATCTCCAACACTCCCAGGAGAACCTGTAAAGAAACAGTGTGGAAAAGAAGCTTTAATCAGGACTACGTTTCTCCTATTAAGTCATACGGAGGAGACTTTTCACTCATAAATACCGACAGAGACTGAGGTAAGGCCAATGAAGATGGTTAAGGTACATGTGCAACACTTGGATACCTTTGGTGTAGAGACGTTTCGCTCAATCAATGGCTTTATCGATCCAATACAGCAAATAACTGCTGAGATGGCGGAAGACGTGACGAACTAGTCCCCCAGTCTTAGAAGGGTGTAAGGCAAAACTGACCTTAGGAAATTTATTAAGGCGATTTTTCGCTAACCTGGTGATTTTTCAATCATAATACTTTCACTGGACTGAAAAAGTCCCTGGAGAGCGAAACGTTCCTTAATATATGTCCTAATACTACTTTTGTGACTAACATTTACATTCTGTGAACCAAATGTTTCTCATATAACCTAACATGTAGTAAGGTGTGTGCCAGGCAGAAGCCACCTTAGTTCTGTTCAATGGTGTCTATTGGTTCAATAATTACAAGCACCGTCGTCAGGATCTGTCATATTTAATAATATATCTGGCGCCTCACCACGCTAAGAAGTGTGCGTTCTTGTCTCGTAGACTGACGCACACATTGAGTTCCAAGTTCTTACTAGAGTACTAGTGTTTCCCAATTTTGGTTTCTAAGTTCAGTAAATTTTCCTCTGTGTAATGTCTGTCACCGAGCATCACCAAGTCCTAGGGAAAGTATCTAACAAGGAAAAAGGCGGATAACCTTCTGAGTGAGATAGACGCGTCAAAGACCATTGGATTCAATACTGTCATCACGGAATCTGTGAGAAAGTGCAGAGGTACTGTCCAAACCGCTAGCTAAAATTTACAGTAAATGAGTGGATACAGGACACCAGAAAGTACTAAACTACAGGCTAGCATCATTGATATGCTTACAACACTGTGTAAGATAATGGAGAAAGTAATCAGAAGAGTGGTAGAGCGCCTGAGACGTGGTTTCTTAAATAACAAGCAGCAAGGGCTTAGAGACTGCAAATTTTGTTTCACAAATCCGCTTGATGTCTATGGAAGAAATAACAGAAGTGAGGCAAGAAAGAAAGGGATGGATGGACTATATACTCTTGGACTACAAGAAGGCATTTGACACAGAACCTCACAAGAGATGGTGACAAAAACTGAAGGAGTTGCCAGGTATAAAAGATAATGTACTACAGTCAGTCCAAGAGTATCTTATTTGAAGGAGACACAGATTATCCAAGAAGAAGCATTAGGATAAGAGCAGCACTGTTTCTGGTATATGTGGATGACATGCCAGAATAAACAGTATGATGTATCCCTACTCGCGTATAATGTAAAAATTAATAATAAAAACTGAGGAGGGACTGGAAAGACTGCAAATGAACCTGGACAAACTGAAGGACTGTTGTCAGGTAAGTGGCTACTGGAAATCAACCTCAGTAAGTAAGATTTGAAACTGAATATAAACTCGAGGGACAGAGGCTGCAGACCTCATTCAAGTAGAAAGATCTAGGGGTGAGCATAGTGCCGAGCATATCGCTAGAGGCACATATCAGCTGAATAAACTCTACAGCCAATGTTCATTTGGCAGATCTAAGTTTGGCATACAGGAATTTTAAAGTCATTCACGACATTTGTCAGGCCCATCTTAGAGTACACAGCACCAGCATGGAACCCACACCTGATAAAGCATATCAAGAAACTTGAGAAAGTGCAGAGGTTTTCAACTAGTATTAG
>NC_091331.1:6800636-6823136 GCF_038502225.1 Cherax quadricarinatus
ATAACACACAATACCAGCACAATAACACACAATACCAGTACAATAACACACAATAAAAGTACAATAACACACAATAAAAGTACAATAACACACAATACCAGTACAACAACACACAATACCAGTACAATAACACACAATACCAGTACAACAACACACAATACCAGTACAATAACACACAATACCAGCACAATAACACACAATACCAGTACAACAACACACAATACCAGTACAATAACACACAATACCTGCACAATAACACAATACCAGTACAATAACACACAATAAAAGTACAATAGCACACTATACCAGCACAATAACACACAATACCAGTACAATAACACACAATAAAAGTACAATAACACACAATACCAGTACAATAACACACAATACCTGCACAATAACACAATACCAGTACAATAACACACAATATCAGTACAATAACACACAATACCAGTACAATAACACACAATACCAGCAAAATAACACACAATACCAGTACAATAACACGCAATAACAGCACAATAACACACAATACCAGTACAATAACACACAATACCGGTACACTAACACAAATACCAGTACAATAACACAATATCAGTGCACTAAAACACAATACCAGTACACTAACACACAATACCACTGCAACAACACACAATACCAGTACAATAACACACAATACCAGTACAATAACACACAATACCAGTACAATAACACAAAATATCAGTACAACAACACACAATACCAGTACAATAATACAACAATACCAGTACACTAACACAATTCCAGTACAACAATACACAATACCAGTACAACAACACACAATACCAGTACAATAACACAATACCAGTACAATAACACACAATACCAGTACAACAACACACAATACCAGTACAATAACACAATACCAGCACAATAACACAATACCAGTACAATAACACACAAAAAAAGTACAATAACACACAATACCAGTACAACAACACACAATACCAGTACAATAACACACAATACCAGCACAATAGCACACAATACCAGTACAGTAACACACAATAAAAGTACAATAACACACAATAAAAGTACAATAACACACAATACCAGTACAACAACACACAATACCAGTACAATAACACACAATACCAGTACAATAACACACAATACCAGTACAATAACACAAAATATCAGTACAACAACACACAATACCAGTACAATAATAAAACAATACCAGTACACTAACACACAATTCCAGTACAACAACACACAATACCAGTACAACAACACACAATACCAGTACAATAACACACAATACCAGTACAATAACACACAATACCAGTACAACAACACACAATACCAGTACAGTAACACAATACCAGCACAATAACACAATACCAGTACAATAACACACAATAAAAGTACAATAACACACAATACTAGTACAACAACACACAATACCAGTACAATAACACACAATACCAGCACAATAACACACAATACCAGTACAATAACACACAATAAAAGTACAATAACACACAATAAAAGTACAATAACACACAATACCAGTACAACAACACACAATACCAGTACAATAACACACAATACCAGTACAACAACACTCAATACCAGTACAATAACACGCAATACCAGCACAATAACACACAATACCAGTACAACAACACACAATACCAGTACAATAACACACAATACCTGCACAATAACACAATACCAGTACAATAACACACAATAAAAGTACAATAGCACACTATACCAGCACAATAACACACAATACCAGTACAATAACACACAATAAAAGTACAATAACACACAATACCAGTACAATAACACACAATACCTGCACAATAACACAATACCAGTACAATAACACACAATACCAGCACAATAACACACAATACCAATACAATAACACACAATACCAGTACAATAACACAATACCAGCAAAATAACACACAATACCAGTACAATAACACGCAATACCAGCACAATAACACACAATACCAGTACAATAACACACAATAAAAGTACAATAACACACAATACCAGCACAATAACACAACAGTACAATAATACACAACACTCATATCACACATTACGATCATATTACTTATAATTCAAGCGTCACAGCAATAATTCCCACATTCGACAATCAGTTCACTCGACCGAATATTTGACAGTCAGATCAGTCGACCAAATATTCGACAATTGAACTAATGTGTCATTAGTGATCACTGTTTGCATGGAACTGCACTTCATTGGGTTTAAAATAATATGAAAGTGAGAGTGAGTATTTTTCACTGTTGAGGCAGAGAGAGAGAGAGAGAGAGAGAGAGAGAGAGAGAGAGAGAGAGAGAGAGAGAGAGAGAGAGAGAGAGAGAGAGAGAGAGAGAGAGAGACATTATTAGCCAACTGGATTATCATATTACATAAATACAAGCGACGTTCAAAAATAAATCGAGAAATCGATCACAGAACCCAATTGCAGAATAGGAACCCCTGTAACCCAAATACAGAATCGGAACCCCTGTAGCCCAATTACAGAATCTGAACCCCTGTAACCCAAATACAGAATCAGAATCCCTGTAACCCAAATACAGAATCAGAACCCCTGTAACCCAAATACAGAATTAGAACCCCTGTAACCCAAATACAGAACTGGAACCCCCAGTAATCAAGTAAAGAATCAGAACCCCTGTAACCAAATACAAAATCGGAACTCCTGTAACCAAATACAGAATTAGAACCCTTGTAACCGCCGGGAGTCGACTCTTGCTGTCACTTAAATTACAGTAATTAAACCATTGAAACAATGTCGCGAAACTCTGTAATCCAGTGTAAGAAAACTGCCATTCAGAGCTCCTGGGAACAATGACGGAAACTCAGACGTAGTGCTTGACAAACACACACAGCTACGAACAAGTACACTAGCTAAAGACATAATGTCTTTGTTTATACACTAGTCGGACATAAAACTTCAGAATCCAAGCCACTCTTGACAGGTGAGTGATGATGGTGGTGATTCTTGTGTGGTGAGTGATGCTGGTGGTGATTCTTGCCTCGTGAGTGGTGTTGGCGGTGATTATTGTGTGGTGAGTGGTGCCGGTGGTGATTCTTGTGTGATGAGTGATGCTGGTGGTGATTCTTGCCTCGTGAGTGATATTGGTGGTGATTCTTACCTCGTGAGTGATGCTGGTGGTGAATCTTGCTTGGTGAGTAATACTGGTAGTGATTCTTGCCTGGTGAGTGATATTGGTGGTTCTAAAATCGTTACTGATACAAGCGCAGATTTTTTCAGATTTTAAAACCTAACTTGACCTCATCTAACTTAACCTAACTAAACATAAACTAAATAGTGTTAAACAAGAGTGAAGAAAGAACCAAGAAGTGAAGGATGGGAATCTCAAAAAAAAAAAAAAATAAAAAACTGTAGCAATAATATGAGACTAAGATAGAGAATGAGAGAGTAATATCTGGTGGAGACTGCAAGTGCAGCAACAGCAGCAACAGCAGCAACAACAACAGCAACAACAGCAACAACAGCAACAACAGCAAGTTGAAGGATGCAATGTTTCGTGACCAGGATCGTCAAGGGTGGCGTGTAGGCAATACTATGACAAGCACATAAACTATCTCCCTCAGAGGGGTAGGGAGAAGCAAGCCTATGGAAGGTAGGGAGAAAGAGAGAAAGAGAGAGAGAGAGAGAGAGAGAGAGAGAGAGAGAGAGAGAGAGAGAGACAGACAGACAGACAGACAGACAGACAAACAGAGTGTAGGGGAGAGATATAAACTCTCAGAGACAAAGCAAGATATAGAATCAGATTTAAACATAGATACTGTTTATACAATATATACGTATATAAAGTATTTTATATATATATATATATATATATATATATATATATATATATATATATATATATATATATATATATATATATATATATATACAGAGACAGAGACTGAGAGAGAAACAGCTGATATATCCTGTAGAAAGTAATATAATCAAGGGGAAGACTTTCATGGGAAGGAATTTATATAACATGAAAGAGAGAGAGAGAGAGAGAGAGTGAGAGAGAGAGAGAGAGAGAGAGAGAGAGAGAGAGAGAGAGAGAGAGAGAGAGAGAGAGCGAGAGAGAGCATTAATGGTGCTTCGTGTCACAAGGCGACAGTCCAAGGTTTATTATAGAAGATTAGGAACCCGAATATTGTGTTCTCTCTTCTCTCTCTCTCTCTTTCTCTCTCTGTCTGTATGTCTGCCCCTCTCTCTCTCTCTTTCTGTCTCTGTCAGTATGTCTGCCCCTCTCTCTCTCTCTCTTCCTCTCCCTCTGGTATGATTTCAGATCTTCCTGACTGACAAGCCGCAAGAGTCATTGTATGAAACATTATAGGCTCGCTCCTCCTTGCAGTGATCATCCCGCTGACCTCTCCGAGGGAAGTCGCGACTCTCACCATCTGGCCACGGAGGACGCAACAATCGATGTATATATAGGAAGTCCTGTATAACTCTTGCGGTTTAGCGCTTCTTTTGAGTATAATAATGTATATATACCACCCCAAAAGCACAAGGAGCATCTAGTGCTGCTAGGAAGTGATTAGAGAACGTCAGAGCCAGGAGCACTGTAATTATAAGACGCTAAATTTCTTGCACAACTCCAATCAAGGAACGTTATATCCAAAAGTTCGTAACACTATCCTCCAGTAACACTGTCTAGCATTACAACGCAGATAATATAACCGTCAAGTAACACCATCCAGCATCACAACACCCCTACCGAACACTATCCTCAAGTAACACCGTCCAGCAGTGCAACTCAGATACTTAACAGTCTAGTAACACTTAGATGCTCTCAGATATTCTTAGATATTCTCATATTAAATTTTCTTCTTATATTTTATGCAATATGATAATATCCGAGAAACTTGCAGGTGAGAATCACTGGTGCTTTAAAAAACTTTAAGGCTTATTAGGAGGCTCCTGTAGGTCGATTGAAGCCTCGGCTCAGGGTGCTGTTTCCCAACCCTGCAGGAGCAGCAGTATTCAGTGAAGCCAGTAGTCGATCCTACAGGGTTCTTCCTCAAGTTGTCCTCGGGGACTATGAGACAAATCTTCCCTGGTATCTACCTCGCATAACAGCAGATCAATGTACCACAGTGCTCGCTCATCCTCTGGCCTCCTGCCTCTCAGGTCGCGCACACACTCAAGCAGTAATAACCTCCATATGCTCTCGTACATTCCCTATTAACTTCTTGTTCTCCTGGATGGTTGCACAGCGCCTCTGTGGCCTCAGTCTTTGGTCTGATCAATAGCACCACCCACTGGCTTCCTCTTATCTCCGCCTCTGAGATGACCCCATCAAGTCTTGCAGAAAACATTACTGTTCCTCTGCAGCTTCTCTTTTGTCATCCCTTTATTTAGCATAATTTACCGGTTTCTCAAATTTTGTCCTGCCATGCAAGCCCTTTATATTTGCATGACAAATGTGCGATTTCTGTAATCTTAAACATTATATGGCGGGCAGACACACACACACACACACACACACACACACACACACACACACACACACACACACACACACACACACACACACACACAAACACACATACACAGGGGACAGGGAGCTAAGAATCGACCCCTGCAGCCATATTTATAGAGGCACACATGCATGCACTCTTGTGTAAGCACAAACATACGAATATACAGTGGAGAGCAGACGATGCATAAGGTAAGAAGAGAGACCACGAGGGAAGCCAGTTTAGATAGAAAAAGGAGAAGAATGAGACAAATCGATAATGATGTATAGCCTACCTGAGATAGGAAATGGAAGGAAGCTTGATAAACGACAGGAGGAGGAGAAAAAGAGAATTAAGGAGACGATAACAAATTTAAGAGATGAATAAATAAGACAGGTGAAAGATGTTATGCAACTTATACAAACAGTTCTGTGACTGATGTTGACAGATAAAATTAGTCTTTCCATCAGTAGCATCAACAGATAGAGTTACAGGGAAAAATACATGAACCTGGACGATAACAGAGATTCAGCTGTGTGTAAGTTTACAGCGATCTCTCCCAGATGCTGCAACCAAAGATTTGTTTTATAGGCTTTGTCGCCGAGACGGTTAGTTAATGGTGAACCTGTGGATAGTAGCACCAAGAGCATATGGATACACTACAGTCAGTAGAACATCCGAAATGGCGATGGCAGCAGGACGAAACACCTGTCAAGCAGACTGTACTACATTAGGAGGAGGAGCACAGCTTCCACACTTGTTCTCACAGTTCACCTCCATTTCCCATACAATTACAGTAACCTTTATGAATGCGCCTTATATACTTTCACCACAAGCAAACACCAACCTTTCTCTTTCCTTTCTTTTCCCCCCACTTTCTCAACTCTCTCGCCTTCTACCACTGTTTACGAATGAACAGGAATCCTTACACCAGCTGTCCAAATTCACCGAGTTTTTATAGGAGTCTGGTGTCACTGTCACCACCACAGCTGGCCAGGGTGGTGACTGGAGTCACTATCACCACCACAGCTGGCCTGGAGAAGTAATAGCGTGCCCTTCACCACTACCACCTACCATAACTATAACTAGAACGAGGCAGTAATGTCTGCTGAAGCTGTTACAGCTCTGCTCACTCCTGCAGCGGGACTTTAAGGCTTTTCTCTCCCATTTTCAGTCTTTTCCACTAAGTCTCGGGCGCTGAAAATTGTATTTTTCACAAACCAACTCTGAAAGATAGGTTAGGGGGGGGGGGTATTGTTAAATTACTGGAAGACTGCCTATTGTGTGTACTGGAAAGTGTATGTCTTTATATATATATATATATATATATATATATATATATATATATATATATATATATATATATATATATATATATATAATGGGACCATTGCAACTGACAAGACAATATAAGGATATTTTCTTCCCACGGGAATGGTTGCCTAATGGAAGACAGCACATTCACCATCACTCACTCCCTTGCCGTCTTGCCAGAAGTGCGCGGACACAGGGATCCAATAACCCAGGGAACCGCAGACATCACCACCATCTCTCAAGACTCCTCCCAACTTTGCTCTTTCACTTTAAATGGTTTGTAAAACCATTTGTTAGAGATGGAGTTAGTTCAGAACTGTTGAAAATGGGATTGTTTGTGAACCCCAGCTGGTGTAGCTTTAAGTGTTTGTTAACCCCAGCTGATGTAGCTTTAAGTGTTTGTGCACCCAACTGGTGTAGCTTTAAGTGTTTATGCACCCAGCTGATGTAGCTTTAAGTGTTTGTGAACCCCAGCTGGTGTAGCTTTAAGTGTTTGTTAACCCCAGCTGGTGTAGCTTGAAGTACACCCAGGCTTGAAACAGAGAGAATAACAAAAAGTTATAAAACCAGACCAGTAATCAGTCACAAAATAGTAAGAAGACCTTTAAAAAAATGGTGAAAACTAAGAAGAAAGTCAAATCAAATCCGGTTAAATTAAGAAAATCCAGCACGCACACATAATAACAACAAACAAATAGAAGTAACGATACATGCCCCTTGCCCCTTGCCCCACATTCCTCGTTCTAGTACCAAGTGCTAGAACCTAGTGTTAGTACCTACTTCCACGGTAGTCTTATAATGAGTGCCATAAATGCAAAACATAATTAGCCACTCAGGCTGGCGATATTTATAATAAAACCCAGGTAACGGGGCAGTAAACGGCAAATTTTATGCCATTGATGGGATTTTTCATCAAGGCTGGAGCCCTGGGCGCTGATAAATGTGTCTGGTGGCACATCTCCACTATTAAACATACGTCACTTACATTGTCAGCATATCTTTTCATTCAAGTAATCGAAAAGTGGTGATATAATTGCAAGATTTCTGATATCTTGTCAGATATCCTATTGAATTGTGAAGAGGAAGAAGAATTAGAAACAGGAGGATGAAGATGTGGAGAAGGAGGAGGAGGAGGAGGAGAAGAAGGAGAAAACAAGAGAAATGAAGAAATCTCTCTTTTGATATTTATGGGACAAGTGTCAGTTCTGGCATTGTCCTCCGCTTGTCCTCCCTGTGAGTGTCACCAGGAAAACAATGGTCACAATCTTTACGAGGAAAACGTTGGTGGAAGATGATTGTCTTGACCTCGTGTGTGTGCGTGTGTGTGTGTGTGTGTGTGTGTGATGTTATCCTGGTATCCTGGATACCAGGATAACATCACCCTGGCTACAAGCATAACATCACCCTGGCTACCAGGATAACATCACCCTGGCTACAAGCATAACATCACCCTGGCTACCAGGATAACATCACCCTGGCTACAAGCATAACATCACCCTGGCTATCAGGATAACATCACCCTGGCTACCAGGATAACATTACTCCCGTGGTATGGTTTTTTCTAAGTAGTCTTATTTATCCTGTTATCCTTATGAAGATATTCATGGGTATTAAATGAAGGTATTTTAGATGGATAACGCAATTATCCTGGAATAGACTGTCAAATATATTTCAGACTTTTTAAAAAACTCTGTGGCACTGAGGAGAGTGTTCAGTCTATATGAAGATTCCAGATTTAGTCTTCCCTATCTAGGATATTTTATATAATAATTTGGCTAGAAATTTTGCCTTTGTTAGATGTCTGATGAACCACTGGTCACTATATGAGGCAAAGAGCTCAAGGCCACGTTATTTGATTTACCACATTTCTTACCTCTCTCTCTTCCTGTCTATTTACCCCCTTTCTTACCTCTCTCTCTTCCTGTCTGTCTTCCACCTTTCCCTCTGATATATCCTTCTTCTCCAATTATTGACATCCGTGTCATTCGCTGACAAAAAAAGACGAAAATAAACATTGACACCAATGAACAAATCAATTATCGTAATTCCTAAGAGCAATAAGAGCAATGTTTATGTTAATTATGTTTAACAAGCACCAACTGCTACCAAAACAAACATCACGTGACCAAAGAGTCGCTCGATGATTGGCCGAGATGGCTGGGAACTGGCCAATCAGCTTTTGTTTACGTGTGAAGACCTGAGGGAGGGGATGTAAAGTTAGTGAAAGGTTAATATGATGGTTGATATTTGTGAAGGCCATTCCCTCTATGTCTCTCTTTCTCAGTCTCTGTCTTTTTCTGTCTCTGTCTGTCTCCCTTTGTTTTATATTCTGTGTCTTCTCTTCGCTCTTCCTCTCTCCCTCCTTATGCTCTCTTCCTCTTTAATGGAATTTTCTTCTCGACCCCTTCCTCGTTTATTCAACCTCTTATGTCATCTCCTTACCTTCTCTTCCCTCTCCTACTCTCCCTCCTATCCCTACTATACTCTTCTTCTGATCCTTTATTCCACATTTCATCTTGGGTTCCTCCTCCTCCTTCTTCCCCTCATTCTCCTTCTTCTCCTCCACTTCCATCATTTACAACTGGTCTGAGGTGTTCCATTTCCTGCTGCTTCTCTTAATGTGCTCAAAGGAAGTCTTATCTCTATATCTTTCTTGTTCCCTCGTACCTTGTCTCTCTCTCCCATCTCTCTCTCACCACCACTACCACCACCACTACAATCACCACTACCACCACCACTACAACCACCACTACTACAATCACCACTACCACCACCACCGTTGTCACTGCCTCTACCATCACACACACACACACACACACACAGCTAAGACTCGATCCATGCAACCACAACTAGGTGAGTACAACTAGGTGAGTACAACTAGGTGAGTACACAGAAGAGAAAATTAATATGAAACACAGAATGACTCTGACTGACACACTGGCAAGGCATCATTTGCATGAGTGTCAACCAACTGTCATGTTGGAAACCATACTCACGTCACTTCATATCCAGTTATTTAACAACGCTTAGAAAAAAATGACAGCTAGAGTTTTTTGAAAATCTAGACTGGTTAAAAAACACACATTAGAGATACTTGTGGCTAAGACCATGAGATGACAAATACAACGTTCTGAAGAACTTCCCCTCTCCCTCCACCACTGGTCGCACATTTAGGTGGTTGTTACTAAGGAATTATGGTGAAGAGAGAAGGGGAGTACATGGGAGGGAATGGAAGTATGTAGGAAGGCAGAAAAGACATGGAAGTACATGGAAAGCCATGGGAGTACATGGGATGGCATGGAAGTACATGGAAAGGCATCAGACACATAAAAGTACATGGAAAGCAATGCGAGTACAT
Organism: Cherax quadricarinatus; assembly: GCF_038502225.1. Classification (NCBI taxonomy): domain Eukaryota; kingdom Metazoa; phylum Arthropoda; class Malacostraca; order Decapoda; family Parastacidae; genus Cherax; species Cherax quadricarinatus. The sequence continues at coordinate 6,810,829 of NC_091331.1, forward strand.
TTGAGGGTATGGAAATGCGTGAGAACACATAACAAAAAGAGAGTCCATATCGAGGCTGTCTGCTGAGAAGAATTATCTACTTCTACCTACATTAAGGACTATCATGTATTATCCAGTTGTTTGAGGTAATGATCATAAAGCAAAAGGCTCTCTCTCCACCCTCCACGCCTCCCGACTACAGCGTAGCTGAAATCTCAAGACAAGCCCCAACTCAGCATAAAAAGATAGTTGTTTTCGTTGCCCCCTTCAAGATATGTACAGTGTTAAATAATTAGAAGCATAATAATGCCAGCAAAGAGCCACACTTTAGAATAGATAAGAGAGTGTGAGAGTACACGACCAGTTTGTGTGAGTGTGTCTGACCTACAGCCAGGTGGTACAGCACAACGTCACCTCGGCTGGCGGGGCCAACTCTCACGCTATAGACTGACTGAATTGGGCTATTAATAGAGCTGTGGGGCTCCTAAATAAACTGCTACATTCTCAATTGCCAGTTTGCTGGTCGAGAGAGCATGCCAATGGGTGTGTGATGAATACTGAATAAATTGTAACATACTGGGCACACGCCACAATAATATTGAAAATATGTTATGAAATTGCACAGGAGAAATGGAAGTAAATGGAATGAATGGGCTGTAACTATCTATATTTAATTACTGCTATTGCTGTCTTAATTCACACACGTAGAGCTGCGTGTAGCAGCAGTGACAGCAGTGGTGGTGGTGGACCAGCACCACTGCTATCACTACCACAACCACCACTGCTCTTACTACCACAACCACCACTACTGTCACTACCATAATCACCAATGCTGTTACTACCACAACCACCACTGTCATCACTACCACAACCACCACTACCATCATGGTCCTCCATGGTGCAATCACTGAACAAACACAACGAATTCGACGATTACAGTCGGCGTTATCCTAGTCCCTTAGCTCAATCGCTAGGGCACTCAGCTCACACACTAAGGTCCGGGGGTCGATCCCTGGTACGCGTGAAAACATTAAGACGTGCTTCCTTTAGACACCTGCTGTCCATGTTCACCTATCAGTAAAATAGTCGACTGGTGTGGGTCGCCCGAAATGCTTTGCAAAATAAGGGGCTTTCTGAATAGTAATATGTCATTGATGTCAGCTGGACCTGTATACCATGTACATGTACCTCTAGAAATAAAGATTATTATTATTATTATTATTATTATTATTATTATTATTATTATTATTATTATTATTATTATTATTATTATTATTATCTAATACTTACACAGTGCAAGTCCAACTGGAAACTAACTGAATGTATTCTCTTCGTGATTACAGCTTCGTCTGGTGGTGTGTCCTTGTCTCTTATAAGCCTGTATTAAAAACTACAAACGTTTATGTTGCATCTCTTGCCTCGATGTTTCGGTACAGTTTCGAGTTATGGACTCATTTTGTGATTAAAAGTATTCTTCGTGGGAGGGAGGCGGGGAAATATTTAGAACCACATTTAGGAGAAATAAATTAAAATTAAAAAAAAAAACTTAAAAATTTATTACTGGAAGATGGAGAAGACCAGAGAGGTTGTCAGTGTATTTATTTAGAAAACATAGAAAACACCTTCCACCATGACCCCTTCCACCATGACCCCTTCCACCATGACCCCTTCCACCATGATCCCTTCCACCATGACCCCTTCCACCATGACACCTTCCACCATGACCCCTTCCACCATGACCCCTTCCACCATGATCCCTTCCACCATGACCCCTTCCACCATGACCCCTTCCACCATGACCCCTTCCACCATGACCCCTTCCACCATGACCCCTTCCACCATGATCCCTTCCACCATGACCCCTTCCACCATGACACCTTCCACCATGACCCCTTCCACCATGACCCCTTCCACCATGGCCCCTTCCACCATAGCCCCTTCAGTCATGACCGCTTCCACCATAGCCCCCTTCAGTCATGACCCCTTCCACCATAGCCCCTTCAGTCATGACCCTGCTTCCATGACCTCTTCCATCACGACCTCTTCCATCATGGCCCCTTCCACAATGACCCCTTCCATCATGACCCCTTCCATCATGACCCCTTCCATCATGACCCCTTCCATCATGACCCCTTCCATCATGACCCCTTCCATCATGACCCCTTCCATCATGGCCCCTTCCACAATGAACCCTTCCATCATGACCCCTTCCATCATGACCCCTTCCATCATGACCCCTTTCACCATGACCCCTTCCATCATGACCCCTTCCACAATGACCCTTTCCATCATGACACCTTCCATCATGGCCCATTCCATCATGACCCCTTCCATCATGACCCCTTCCATCATGAACCCTTCCATCATGACCCTTCTTCCATGACCTCTTCCATCATGACCCATTTCATGACCTCTTCTACCATTCCCTCTTCTACCATGACCTCTTCTACCATGACCTCTTCTACCATTCCCTCTTCTACCATTCCCTCTTCTGCCATTCCCTCTTCTACCATGCTCTCTTCTACCATTCCCTGTTCTACCATTCCCCCTTCTACCATGCTCTCTTCTACCATTCCCTCTTCTACCATTCCCTCTTCTACCATGCTCTCTTCTACCATTCCCTCTTCTACCACGCCCTCTTCTACCAAGACCTCTTCTACCATGACCTCTTCTACCACGCCCTCTTCTACCAAGACCTCTTGTACCATGACCTCTTGTACCATGACCTCTTCTACCATGGCCTCTTGTACCATGACCTCTTGTACCATGACCTCTTCTACCATGGCCTCTTGTACCATGACCTCTTCTACCACGACCTCTTCTGCCACGCCCTCTTCTAGCACGCCCTCTTCTACCAAGGCCTCTTCTACCAAGACCTCTTCTACCAAGACCTCTTCTACCATGCCATCTTCTACCATGCCATCTTCTACCATGGCCTCTTCTAGGAATGCAGATAAAGGGTCAAGTATGGTGTTCCAGGTGCTGTCTTTGAATCACCGAGGAAGTGCTTAGAAATTTTCAAAACTCTTTGAAAACATTAAAGATAAAACCGTCATAGACTGGGGAAAAATCTGTCTGTCGATCCATCGAGAGGAAAATAGTTTTAGTCGTAAAAGTTTCAACACTTGATGGTAAATTTTCATTAATCTTCGTTATTGGTGACGTAAATTGTTAAGTGTGAAGCCAACCTCATTTTGCTTAATGATCCAGGGAAAGTTTTCCATTGTTGGCGCTGTTATGTTCACCTGGAGTGATGATAGCTGTGATGCTGGCTTTATGTTCAGCTGGAGTGATGATAGCTGTGATGCTGGCTTTATGTTCAGCTGGAGTGATGATAGCTGTGATGCTGGCTTTATGTTCAGCTGGAGTGATGATAGCTGTGATGCTGGCTTTATGTTCACCTGGAGTGATGATAGCTGTGATGCTGGCTTTATGTTCAGCTGGAGTGATGATAGCTGTGATGCTGGCTTTATGTTCAGCTGGAGTGATGATAGCTGTGATGCTGACTTTATGTTCAGCTGGAGTGATGATAGCTGTGATGCTGGCTTTATGTTCAGCTGGAGTGATGATAGCTGTGATGCTGGCTTTATGTTCAGCTGGAGTGATGATAACTGTGATGCTGGCTTTATGTTCAGCTGGAGTGATGATAGCTGTGATGCTGGCTTTATGTTCACCTGGAGTGATGATAGCTGTGATGCTGGCTTTATGTTCAGCTGGAGTGATGATAGCTGTGATGCTGGCTTTATGTTCAGCTGGAGTGATGATAGCTGTGATGCTGGCTTTATGTTCAGCAGGAGTGATGATAGCTGTGATGCTGGCTTTATGTTCAGCAGGAGTGATGATAGCTGTGATGCTGGCTTTATGTTCAACTGGAGTGATGATAGCTGTGATGCTGGCTTTATGTTCAGCTGGAGTGATGATAGCTGTGATGCTGGCTTTATGTTCAGCAGGAGTGATGATAGCTGTGATGCTGGCTTTATGTTCAGCAGGAGTGATGATAGCTGTGATGCTGGCTTTATGTTCAGCTGGAGTGATGATAGCTGTGATGCTGGCTTTATGTTCAGCTGGAGTGATGATAGCTGTGATGCTGGCTTTATGTTCAGCTGGAGTGATGATAGCTGTGATGCTGGCTTTATGTTCAGCTTGAGCGATGATAGCTGTGATGCTGGCTTTATGTTCAGCTGGAGTGATGATAGCTGTGATGCTGGCTTTATGTTCAGCTGGAGTGATGATAGCTGTGATGCTGGCTTTATGTTCAGCTGGAGTGATGATAGCTGTGATGCTGGCTTTATGTTCAGCTGGAGTGATGATAGCTGTGATGCTGGCTTTATGTTCAGCTGGAGTGATGATAGCTGTGATGCTGGCTTTATGTTCAGCTGGAGTGATGATAGCTGTGATGCTGGCTTTATGTTCAGCTGGAGTGATGATAGCTGTGATGCTGGCTTTATGTTCAGCTGGAGTGATGATAGCTGTGATGCTGGCTTTATGTTCAGCTGGAGTGATGATAGCTGTGATGCTGGCTTTATGTTCAGCTGGAGTGATGATAGCTGTGTTGCTGGCTTTATGTTCAGCTGGAGTGATGATAGCTGTGATGCTGGCTTTATGTTCATCTGGAGTGATGATAGCTGTGTTGCTGGCTTTATGTTCAGCTGGAGTGATGATAGCTGTGATGCTGGCTTTATGTTCAGCTGGAGTGATGATAGCTGTGATGCTGGCTTTATGTTCAGCTGGAGTGATGATAGCTGTGATGCTGGCTTTATGTTCAGCTGGAGTGATGATAGCTGTGATGCTGGCTTTATGTTCAGCTGGAGTGATGATAGCTGTGATGCTGGCTTTATGTTCAGCTGGAGTGATGATAGCTGTGATGCTGGCTTTATGTTCAGCTGGAGTGATGATAGCTGTGATGCTGGCTTTATGTTCAGCTGGAGTGATGATAGCTGTGATGCTGGCTTTATGTTCAGCAGGAGTGATGATAGCTGTGATGCTGGCTTTATGTTCAGCTGGAGTGATGATAGCTGTGATGCTGGCTTTATGTTCAGCTGGAGTGATGATAGCTGTGATGCTGGCTTTATGTTCAGCTGGAGTGATGATAGCTGTGATGCTGGCTTTATGTTCAGCTGGAGTGATGATAGCTGTGATGCTGGCTTTATGTTCAGCTTGAGCGATGATAACTGTGATGCTGGCTTTATGTTCAGCTTGAGCGATGATAGCTGTGATGCTGGCTTTATGTTCAGCTGGAGTGATGATAGCTATGATGCTGGCTTTATGTTCAGCTCTAGTGATGATAGCTGTGATGCTGGCTTTATGTTCAGCTGGAGTGATGATAGCTGTGATGCTGGCTTTATGTTCAGCTGGAGTGATGATAGCTGTGATGCTGGCTTTATGTTCAACTGCAGTGATGATAGCTGTGATGCTGGCTTTATGTTCAGCTGGAGTGATGATAGCTGTGATGCTGGCTTTATGTTCAGCTCTAGTGATGATAGCTGTGATGCTGGCTTTATGTTCAGCTGGAGTGATGATAGCTGTGATGCTGGCTTTATGTTCAGCTGGAGTGATGATAGCTGTGATGCTGGCTTTATGTTCAGCTGGAGTGATGATAGCTGTGATGCTGGCTTTATGTTCAGCTGGAGTGATGATAGCTGTGATGCTGGCTTTATGTTCAGCTGGAGTGATGATAGCTGTGATGCTGGCTTTATGTTCAGCTGGAGTGATGATAGCTGTGATGCTGGCTTTATGTTCAGCTGGAGTGATGATAGCTGTGATGCTGGCTTTATGTTCAGCAGGAGTGATGATAGCTGTGATGCTGGCTTTATGTTCAGCAGGAGTGATGATAGCTGTGATGCTGGCTTTATGTTTAGCAGGAGTGATGATAGCTGTGATGCTGGCTTTATGTTCAGCTGGAGTGATGATAGCTGTGATGCTGGCTTTATGTTCAGCAGGAGTGATGATAGCTGTGATGCTGGCTTTATGTTCAGCAGGAGTGATGATAGCTGTGATGCTGGCTTTATGTTTAGCAGGAGTGATGATAGCTGTGATGCTGGCTTTATGTTCAGCAGGAGTGATGATAGCTGTGATGCTGGCTTTATGTTCAGCTGGAGTGATGATAGCTGTGATGCTGGCTTTATGTTCAGCTGGAGTGATGATAGCTGTGATGCTGGCTTTATGTTCAGCAGGAGTGATGATAGCTGTGATGCTGGCTTTATGTTCAGCAGGAGTGATGATAGCTGTGATGCTGGCTTTATGTTCAGCAGGAGTGATGATAGCTGTGATGCTGGCTTTATGTTCAGCTGGAGTGATGATAGCTGTGATGCTGGCTTTATGTTCAGCTGGAGTGATGATAGCTGTGATGCTGGCTTTATGTTCAGCAGGAGTGATGATAGCTGTGATGCTGGCTTTATGTTTAGCAGGAGTGATGATAGCTGTGATGCTGGCTTTATGTTCAGCAGGAGTGATGATAGCTGTGATGCTGGCTTTATGTTCAGCAGGAGTGATGATAGCTGTGATGCTGGCTTTATGTTCAGCTGGAGTGATGATAGCTGTGATGCTGGCTTTATGTTCAGCAGGAGTGATGATAGCTGTGATGCTGGCTTTATGTTCAGCAGGAGTGATGATAGCTGTGATGCTGGCTTTATGTTCAGCTGGAGTGATGATAGCTGTGATGCTGGCTTTATGTTCAGCTGGAGTGATGATAGCTGTGATGCTGGCTTTATGTTCAGCAGGAGTGATGATAGCTGTGATGCTGGCTTTATGTTCAGCAGGAGTGATGATAGCTGTGATGCTGGCTTTATGTTCAGCAGGAGTGATGATAGCTGTGATGCTGGCTTTATGTTCAGCTGGAGTGATGATAGCTGTGTTGCTATATGTATCCCCATTTATCCTTTTCCTCGGCTTTTTCAGCCTTTTTCTAATTTACCCGTCTTAATTGCCAACTATCTTCAAAAAAGTCTGAAAATGACTTTAAAAACAGACACTGCTGAAATTGCATTATAATATAATTAGTTTGAAAGAAATTATTACAAATTAAGAAAAGTATATTATTGTCTTACAGTTATAAACAAGAGAATAACAGCGTCGAGTCGTAGTAGTCATAAATAACTTCTAACTTGTTAATGTTTAACACCCTCCTAACTTGATATACTAACTTAAATAAGGAGAACTTAGCTGCTAAGATTGCAGGTGTTCAGTTGTTCCATAACTTGAACTGTAACAGATAGAATAAGTGTAGGTCATCAAAGTTGTTGTAGGTTATTATCGCAAGTGTAGGTCATCATCGCAAGTGTAGGTCATCATCGCAAGTGTAGGTTATCATCGCAAGTGTAGGTTATCATCGCAAGTGTAGGTTATCATCGCAAGTGTAGGTCATCATCGCAAGTGTAGGTTATCATCGCAAGTGTAGGTTATCATCGCAAGTGTAGGTTATCATCGCAAGTGTAGGTCATCATCGCAAGTGTAGGTCATCATCGCAAGTGTAGGTTATCATCGCAAGTGTAGGTCATCATCGCAAGTGTAGGTCATCATCGCAAGTGTAGGTCATCATCGCAAGTGTAGGTCATCATCGCAAGTGTAGGTTGTCATCGCAAGTGTAGGTCATCATCGCAAGTGTAGGTTATCATCGCAAGTGTAGGTCATCATCGCAAGTGTAGGTTATCATCGCAAGTGTAGGTTGTCATCGCAAGTGTAGGTTATCATCGCAAGTGTAGGTTATCATCGCAAGTGTAGGTCATCATCGCAAGTGTAGGTTATCATCGCAAGTGTAGGTTATCATCGCAAGTGTAGGTTATCATCGCAAGTGTAGGTTATCATCGCAAGTGTAGGTTATCATCGCAAGTGTAGGTTATCATCGCAAGTGTAGGTTATCATCGCAAGTGTAGGTCATCATCGCAAGTGTAGGTCATCATCGCAAGTGTAGGTTATCATCGCAAGTGTAGGTCATCATCGCAAGTGTAGGTTATCATCGCAAGTGTAGGTTGTCATCGCAAGTGTAGGTTATCATCGCAAGTGTAGGTTATCATCGCAAGTGTAGGTCATCATCGCAAGTGTAGGTTATCATCGCAAGTGTAGGTTATCATCGCAAGTGTAGGTTATCATCGCAAGTGTAGGTTATCATCGCAAGTGTAGGTTATCATCGCAAGTGTAGGTTATCATCGCAAGTGTAGGTTATCATCGCAAGTGTAGGTTATCATCGCAAGTGTAGGTCATCATCGCAAGTGTAGGTTATCATCGCAAGTGTAGGTTATCATCGCAAGTGTAGGTTATCATCGCAAGTGTAGGTCATCATCGCAAGTGTAGGTTATCATCGCAAGTGTAGGTCATCATCGCAAGTGTAGGTTATCATCGCAAGTGTAGGTCATCATCGCAAGTGTAGGTCATCATCGCAAGTGTAGGTCATCATCGCAAGTGTAGGTTATCATCGCAAGTGTAGGTCATCATCGCAAGTGTAGGTTATCATCGCAAGTGTAGGTTATCATCGCAAGTGTAGGTTATCATCGCAAGTGTAGGTCATCATCGCAAGTGTAGGTTATCATCGCAAGTGTAGGTGTATCATCGCAAGTGTAGGTTATCATCGCAAGTGTAGGTCATCATCGCAAGTGTAGGTTATCATCGCAAGTGTAGGTCATCATCGCAAGTGTAGGTTATCATCGCAAGTGTAGGTCATCATCGCAAGTGTAGGTTATCATCGCAAGTGTAGGTCATCATCGCAAGTGTAGGTTATCATCGCAAGTGTAGGTCATCATCGCAAGTGTAGGTTATCATCGCAAGTGAAGGTCATCATCGCAAGTGTAGGTTATCATCGCAAGTGTAGGTTATCATCGCAAGTGTAGGTTATCGCAAGTGTAGGTTATCATCGCAAGTGTAGGTTATCATCGCAAGTGTAGGTTATCATCGCAAGTGTAGGTTATCATCGCAAGTGTAGGTTATCATCGCAAGTGTAGGTTATCATCGCAAGTGTAGGTCATCATCGCAAGTGTAGGTTATCATCGCAAGTGTAGGTTATCATCGCAAGTGTAGGTTATCATCGCAAGTGTAGGTTATCATCGCAAGTGTAGGTTATCATCGCAAGTGTAGGTTATCATCGCAAGTGTAGGTCATCATCGCAAGTGTAGGTTATCATCGCAAGTGTACGTTGTCATCGCAAGTGTAGGTTATCATCGCAAGTGTAGGTTATCATCGCAAGTGTAGGTTGTCATCGCAAGTGTAGGTTATCATCGCAAGTGTAGGTCATCATCGCAAGTGTAGGTTATAATCGCAAGTGTACGTTGTCATCGCAAGTGTAGGTTATCATCGCAAGTGTAGGTTATCATCGCAAGTGTAGGTCATCATCGCAAGTGTAGGTTATAATCGCAAGTGTACGTTGTCATCGCAAGTGTAGGTTATAATCGCAAGTGTACGTTGTCATCGCAAGTGTAGGTTATCATCGCAAGTGTAGGTTATCATCGCAAGTGTAGGTTATAATCGCAAGTGTAGGTCATCATCGCAAGTGTAGGTTATAATCGCAAGTGTACGTTGTCATCGCAAGTGTAGGTTATAATCGCAAGTGTACGTTGTCATCGCAAGTGTAGGTTATAATCGCAAGTGTAGGTTATCATCGCAAGTGTAGGTTATAATCGCAAGTGTACGTTGTCATCGCAAGTGTAGTCATCATCGCAAGTGTAGGTTATCATCGCAAGTGTAGGTTATCATCGCAAGTGTAGGTAATCATCGCAAGTGTAGGTTATCATCGCAAGTGTAGGTTATCATCGCAAGTGTAGGTTATCATCGCAAGTGTAGGTCATCATCGCAAGTGTAGGTTATCATCGCAAGTGTAGGTTATCATCGCAAGTGTAGGTTATCATCGCAAGTGTAGGTTATCATCGCAAGTGTAGGTCATCATCGCAAGTGTAGGTCATCATCGCAAGTGTAGGTCATCATCGCAAGTGTAGGTTATCATCGCAAGTGTAGGTTATCATCGCAAGTGTAGGTTATCATCGCAAGTGTAGGTTATCATCGCAAGTGTAGGTTATCATCGCAAGTGTAGGTCATCATCGCAAGTGTAGGTTATCATCGCAAGTGTAGGTCATCATCGCAAGTGTAGGTCATCATCGCAAGTGTAGGTTATCATCGCAAGTGTAGGTCATCATCGCAAGTGTAGGTTATCATCGCAAGTGTAGGTCATCATCGCAAGTGTAGGTCATCATCGCAAGTGTAGGTTATAATCGCAAGTGTACGTTGTCATCGCAAGTGTAGGTTATCATCGCAAGTGTAGGTTATCATCGCAAGTGTAGGTTGTCATCGCAAGTGTAGGTTATCATCGCAAGTGTAGGTCATCATCGCAAGTGTAGGTTATAATCGCAAGTGTACGTTGTCATCGCAAGTGTAGGTTATCATCGCAAGTGTAGGTTATCATCGCAAGTGTAGGTCATCATCGCAAGTGTAGGTTATCATCGCAAGTGTAGGTTGTCATCGCAAGTGTAGGTTATAATCGCAAGTGTACGTTGTCATCGCAAGTGTAGGTTATCATCGCAAGTGTAGGTTATCATCGCAAGTGTAGGTTATAATCGCAAGTGTAGGTCATCATCGCAAGTGTAGGTTATAATCGCAAGTGTACGTTGTCATCGCAAGTGTAGGTTATAATCGCAAGTGTACGTTGTCATCGCAAGTGTAGGTTATAATCGCAAGTGTAGGTTATCATCGCAAGTGTAGGTTATAATCGCAAGTGTACGTTGTCATCGCAAGTGTAGGTTATCATCGCAAGTGTAGGTTATCATCACAAGTGTAGGTTATCATCGCAAGTGTAGGTCATCATCGCAAGTGTAGGTTATCATCGCAAGTGCAGGTTATCATCGCAAGTGTAGGTCATCATCGCAAGTGTAGGTTATCATCGCAAGTGTAGGTTATCATCGCAAGTGTAGGTTATCATCGCAAGTGTAGGTTATCATCGCAAGTGTAGGTCATCATCGCAAGTGTAGGTTATCATCGCAAGTGTAGGTCATCATCGCAAGTGTAGGTTATCATCGCAAGTGTAGGTTATCATCGCAAGTGTAGGTTATCATCGCAAGTGTAGGTTATCATCGCAAGTGTAGGTTATCATCGCAAGTGTAGGTCATCATCGCAAATGTAGGTTATCATCGCAAGTGTAGGTCATCATCGCAAGTGTAGGTCATCATCGCAAGTGTAGGTTATCATCGCAAGTGTAGGTCATCATCGCAAGTGTAGGTTATCATCGCAAGTGTAGGTCATCATCGCAAGTGTAGGTCATCATCGCAAGTGTAGGTCGTAATTGTTACTCTTACCAATATTTTTCTCAACTTTTATCTCTATTCTTTTCTTTAATGGCTTTCATTCTTATCTATTGCTTAATCCTCTCCTACACTTGTGTCTTTTTTTTTCTTTTGGTTATCATTTATTTGCATCCCTCGCATTATCAGTCTTTATACTTATTCTTCCCTCATCATCTTATCTATATTCTTACTTTGGTCACCCCAGCGGCACTTTCAGGATCATCTCAGATTCCCTGTGATGCAGGAATACTCCTCTCCTTCAGTATTACTTACCAGGAATATTCTCTGTCATCGCTTCGTTGACAGTCTTAAGCATCTCTCTTCCTCTCCTCTTATACTCTTGTCACTGCTCACCTTTCGATTTCCCTCTTCTCTCTCTCTCTCTCTCTCTCTCTCTCTCTCTCTCTCTCTCTCTCAAGTCATGCAGCAGACAGTTCTTGTTGCAACCCCTGAATGGGTTGCAATATATATAATGTATATTATGATTATGAATATAATGTATATTACCTTTTCATATAATTTTATATTGCTTGTATTTGCGATAATAGCTAAATCGTAAATGTATTGCTTTATATTATTATTTGACTTAGCTTCCTTTTGTGAGGTAGGATGTAACATATTATGTGCTCAGTTCAAGTCTTGATTGTCTAACTACTGTAATTATCGCTCTTTGCTTGTTACTCTACCGGCTTCTGTTACTGAGCAGGAACTGTCTACAGAGCTATCACGTGATCGAGGGGGTGTGTCCTCACCTCGCCTGAAGTATTCAGTCTGGTCTAGACTCGCTGGGTGGTTGGACGTATTCCAGACAAAGTGCCTAAATCTCCCTTATAGGCCCTTGTTGGAAGACCGTCTCTTGTCTCATTATTGTTAGTTCTGTGAGACTCTGTTCACAGAACATTGTATAGACTTAGTGATTTTCGACGCTGTACTGAGGTTGTGTGTCTCATAGACACTCGAAACAACTCAGGTCCTGAGCTGTAGCTTCTGACCTAATTTGTACTGGTATCTGTGTATTATCACAGTCGGGGATTTTCTTATGCTGAACTTAGATTCAGTAGTATGGGAGTT
>NC_091331.1:6835636-6843136 GCF_038502225.1 Cherax quadricarinatus
GGAACTAGTCTCCGCTTCATTTAAAATTCCTACAACACCGAGACTTAAAAAAAAAAATATATTTTTTCACATCCCCCAGACTCATGTTCTTCATCTTCGACGTAAGTTACCTCGTACGTGGTTCTAAGTGTCTTACACCTCGAAATTTTGCTCTGCTAAGGAAAAGAACACAAATGCAACTAATATGACATTTTATTGTGGCAACGTTTCGCTCTCCAGGAGATTTATCAAGCCATTACGTGCTTGATAAAGCTCCTGGAGAGCGAAACGTTGCCACAATAAAATGTCACATTAGTTGGATTTGTGTCCTTTAACTTAACATATTGTCGGTAATTCTAACGATATTAATACAAATCTTGCACTTACTCAGTGTGACTTTGTAAATGGTCCAAGTCGGACCGAAACGTCGTCGTAAGCTTCTCTCTTTTATGTGCGGGTTATCTGTGTGCCATAGTAGCAAAATATATTGCAAAACCTAGAGATATCGCAATTTTTATAAGCTTCGACTAATACTAATAACAAATATATATATATATATATATATATATATATATATATATATATATATATATATATATATATATATATATATATATATATATATATATATATATATATATATATATATATTACACACGTGTATGTAAAATAACACTTGCTAAAAAAAACTGAAAATATATATCATGGTAATGCAAATTTTAACGAATATTTAGCATTTAGTAAAGATTGTTAATTAAAAATCAACATGACAGGATATATACACAAGAGGTTGGTATCCCTCCGCACTTAGGGATTACTGTAATCCCTGTCTTCACGGATTAAAATTATGGACATTAATTCCCCTTTTCAGGAATAAAAATTATTAAAGAATACTTAAATCTCTTTTTTATGGATTAAATAAGATTAATTAATTAAAATTACACTAATAAGATTACTTTAATTCGTTTCCAGCGATTAAATTCTAATTGATTGGTGGTGAACAGGCGACACAAAACCTTAATGACTCTTTAAGTGGCCTATGGACATGATGATCAGTTAACCAGTCCGGTGGCCTGGTGGCTAGAGCTCCCGCTTAACACACGGAGGGCCCGGATTCGATTCCCGGCGGGTGGAAACATTTCGACACGTTTCCTTACACCTGTTGTCCTGTTCACCTAGCAGCAAATAGGTACCTGGGTGTTAGTCGACTGGTGTGGGTCGCATCCTGGGGGACAAAATTAAGGACCCCAATGGAAATAAGTTAGACAGTCCTCGATGACGCACTGACTTTCTTGGGTTATCCTGGGTGGCTAACCCTCCGGGGTTAAAAATCCGAACGAAATCTTATCTTATCTTATCTTAACAAGAGACTTAAAAGAGGAGAACGAGATAATGACGGGAGAAATTATTCAAATTACAATTTAATAAGCATGTTGTAATTCATAATCTAAAAAAAAATAATAGTAATTTTAGATATTACATTATTAATTTGTTTCAGGGGGAAATACATTTGTGTAAAGCGATGGAGCTAATTAAGCATACATAACTTTTTTTATTTTTTGTTTGATTCTGTTAATTAGATTAAACTTTTTTCAATTCATGTGACAAGTTGTTCCCCCCCCCCCATGTGTGGTCTTTGTGCTGCCGTCGAGTTTTTGTAGAAGTTTGGGCGAACGCGAGGAATATCAGAGAAGTAATTGACTCACGAAATCGTATTAACTCGATTGTAAGCAAATCAGGGAACCCAATGGCGAGTGAGTCGTAAAGCTCACTGGCCGGTGCGCTAACCACTGGGCCAGGAAGTCACATCGACGTTGGGATTCGTCTGTCAAAATTTGAATTTGCAGTCACAGTGGTGGCCCATGCTAACCTCCCTATGGTGTATAGAAATATGTCTTATTTTTTTTTTAGAGAAGTAATTGTTTTGAAAGTGATGCCTAGGTGTTGTTTTACGGTGTTGCAGGAAGTGTTTTAGGTCAGCGTCAGTATTACAGTGTAGTGAGTTTTATAGATACCGAGTCAGCAGTAGCGTACATGACACCAATATTTAGTAGGTAAGGGTGAAGGGTGTAGCCTATAATTTGTATATGTGATGGTTTTAATAGTTGCCTTTCGTTGTGTGATGATCAGGTCGAGGTGAACAGCTGACGTGGCATCCCAAACATGACTCTCATAGTTGAAGTATAAGCAACCAAGAGAGAAGTGGTGTTAGCACTGTAGACTCGGGAACATAATAACAAATTTTAAGATCATGCTTATGGTTTTTGATACAAGTTTAGAAATAAAATGGATATTATCATTAAACTAGAATTTGTTGCCTAGTAAGTAACCCTTATCTTTTTTTCACTGCTTCGGAGTCAATAATTTTTATATTAAATTGCTGCCATGATTTATTCCTAAACATTGCATAGAATGTTTTTTTTTTGTATATGAAGGTTATTTCAAGAGTTATCATAGAGGAGTGCGGTTTTTTCTCTGTAAGTATCATGAAACTCCTTTAGGCTCCTAAGACGATATCTCTAGCTGTAAAATCTGTTTGTCTTGACTGTGATGAGGCACAATATCTCTAACTTCTTCAGTACATTTCTCTTAACAATTATCTTAATTACTCTGGACAGGATGAACGTCAAAGATACATACCCCGAGTTGAGTACCTCCTGTATGTTTCCCTTCCTTAATATGGCCAAGTTCCAGTTATCTGCTAGTTGTCTCGTATCCAACATCTTGTTGAAGATCTTCGCTCTGAGCTCAGGGAGAGAGTCTGCTCCTTCCACGCTGAGCTCAGAGAGAGAGTCTGCTCCTTCCACGCTGAGCTCAGAGAAAGAGTCAGCTCCTTCCACGCTGAGCTCAGGGAGAGAGTCTGTTCCTTCCCCCTCTGAGCTCAGGGAGTCTGCTCCTTCCCTCTGTACTTAAGGGAATATGTTGGCAGGTTTGTGTTCACTTCAGAATATTCTGTGGTGGTCACGGCCGCGAGGACAGTGATTAGTGGTTTATTATTTAGTGTCAGTTTGGAACAATGTGTTGAAACAAAGCCGAAGAAATATGATGTGTGTGGTAATGTTGTTACCATTGTCAACACAATGCTCCACAGACACAGAGTGAGCTGAGGGTTATGGTAGCTCTAGGGAGAATGACGAGGATGGACCAGGAGGAGGAGGTAGGGAGTGGAAAGTAATGCATAGGTAAAGATGGATAGGGTGGTTAGCGTAGGGTGGGAGAGTAGAAGGCAATGGAAGAGAGGAAAATGGGATGCTTGGGTGGTGGGCAGAGAAAGGATGAGCGGTGGATGTGGGAAGGAAGGGTGGACGGGAGGGGGGAAATGTGGGTGGGGGTAAGGAAAGTTGGTGGGCGGGTGGGTGAAAGATTCAGTGCTTTACACATTAAAAAGATATATGAAAAGTCAAGCGTACAGGGAATACTTTCAGTGCTTCAGACTCAAGCTGAAAAGAGTTTGGCAAGCTTTTGTATCTACTGCATGTGCACATACACACAAAGAGAGAGAGAGAAAGAGAGAGAGAGAGAGAGAGAGAGAGAGAGAGAGAGAGAGAGAGAGAGAGAGAGAGAGAGAGAGAGAGAGAGAGAGAGAGAAAGTTAGGGAGAGAATTATGAAATAAAAAGAGTTATCAAACTGTGATACACTAATGCAGATGAAAGGAATTATATAAAATGGATTAAAAGAGAATAACTACCGGAGGAATCTCAGTGTACAACATCCATAACAAAGATCAAATTAACAGGAGCAATAACACATGTGATATTCCCATCAGGGTAGCAACAAACGAGGAAGAAGCACCATAATAGAAGTGATAATCAAGTGTCACTATTTCTCAGGAATACCTGGAGTGTTGAGGAGCCTGACAAGACACAGTGATGAGACCAGAAGTCAAGACACAGTGCTCATACTGGGAATGGGTAAACATTGACCACATTAAGCATTATAAATATTCCGTTTATAGAGAATTCCTAAACCTCTAAGGGTGCTACGGCTCCTGGGGAGTTGGAGCCAATCAGACTCAGTCCAAGGAAGGTGAGCCCAAGCCCAATTCGCTGGACCAAAATCCCATCACCGGCATCAAGAAGCTATGATAATGATATAACTAGTAACATTATGTTAGATAAATGGACACAAGTCCAAGGAATCTGCCTTGAGGTACCACAAAGAAGAAAACTATGAGAACTCTGAAACTTACTGAGAGTATTCCCAGAACTGTGAAGGTAGAACTGACGGAAGCCATGATGGAGGTAAAGATGATGGAAGTCATGATGGAGGTAAAGATGATGGAAGTCATGATGGAGGTAAAGATGATGGAAGTCATGATGGAGGTAAAGATGATGGAAGTCATGATGGAGGTAAAGATGATGGAAGTCATGATGGAGGTAAAGATGATGGAAGTCATGATGGAGGTAAAGATGATGGAAGTCATGATGGAGGTAAAGATGATGGAAGTCATGATGGAGGTAAAGGTGATGGAAATCATGATGGAGGTAAAGATGATGGAAGTCATGATGGAAGTAAAGGCATGCTATGGAATGGGAGGTGTGAAATGGAAGTCAGGCGAGGGGTAAAGGTGATGGCTCATGATGGAGGAAAGATATAAGCATGATGGAAAGTAAAGAAAATTGAAAGGGGTCATGATGGATAACCCTAGGGAATATAACCCAATCATGAACTTCTGTAAATAAAGAAAATTGAGGGGTGTGATAATGGGTCCCATAAGGAATATAAATCCTGTATTAAAATCATTAGATCTTCAGGAGAGAGAGAGAGAGAGAGAGAGAGAGAGAGAGAGAGAGAGAGAGAGAGAGAGAGAGAGAGAGAGAGAGAGAGAGAGAGAGAGAGAGAGAGATGAAGGCTCTTCTACACTAGACATCAATATACTTCTAGTCCTTCACGTCTGTCTTCAACATGCACAGTGTGACGTACATCTCTCAGTGAATACAAAAATAAAAGTCTACTCTAACCTCTGTTATTGCAGGCATTAAAACATTCTTTGACAGGTGATGAACAAGCGACGTGCAACCCTAACAACCCTCCTAACCCAAGTAACCATCTACAAACCATTAACATTTAATTACATAACAAAGACATTCTACCCAGAAGTTAATTGTAAAATTTTCGGCGGAGATTTTCACAAAATATTTTTACTTAAGTGAAAGTTAATAGACGTAATTATGTCCCCCTGGAGATGTATAGAGTGTTTCAAAATAATTGACGCATAATATATGAAACATACATATGTAATTGGGTCTATCTTTATGAATCACCCTGTTTTGCAAGAGGGAGTCGCGTGATGGAACTAGAACTCATACATTTCTCTTGGAATCATTCCCGTTCCCATTCCAAGGCGGCGCCGGTAACGATGCCATGGTTCTTGTGATGCCTGTTTAATATCCCACCTTAGTGGTTGACCAATTAGCATAAACGAGGTCTTTAATTGCTACAGTCTGACGTGGCTGACGAGCCTGGTGTGAGTGGAGATGTGTAGGGAGTGTGGGAGAGTGTTGAAGTGTGTGGGGGAAGGCATGGGAGGTGTGGGAGGTGTGTGTGGGGAGGTATGAGAGATGTGAGGATGAGGTGTAGGCAGTTGAGGTGAGGTGGGGTGAGGGGTGTAGGTTGAATAATGAAGGGGAGGTGTGAGTTAGTGAAGGAGAGGTGTGAGTTAGTGTAGGGGAGGTGTGGGGAGGCGTGAAGAGGCCAGAAACTTGTTAAGACTCATCGTGTTGATCAGTCTGCCTGTGTGTGCCAGGCAAGCGCACCTCATTTGCATAGTGGCCTCACGAGAAGTAAATAAAGAAACAAGTTGGTGTGAAGGAATCTTGCAGAAAGTTTTGCCTTCCCCCAGCTAACACCCCCAGCACGACCAGACACGAACCCCAGCACGGCCAGACACGAACCCCAGCACTGCCAGACACGAACCCCAGCACTGCCAGACATGAACCCCAGCACTGCCAGACACGAACCCCAACACGACCAGACACAAACCCCAGCACGACGAGACACGAGCCCCAGCACTGCCAGACACGAACCCCAGCACTGCCAGACACGAACCCCAGCACGGCAACACGAACCTCAGCAGGACCAGACCTCATCACTCCTACCAACGCTGAGGAAACAATTAACGTATGTTTGTTCATCTTAGCAGAGTCGTTAGTCTTGCTTGACTAACTTCAGCACTGCCAAGAACGACGATACTCGAGTCAATTCCAGTGAGACCTGAACAAGTTCACTGATGGTACACAATACCCAGAAGCTGCGGGGTAAAAGGCATGTTTAAGAACTAGGTTTATTCACTGGCGAGAGCATTAGGCTCACAATCTACAGTTCCGTGGCTCAATATCCAGCACGTAGTGCATGATGTTGATAAGTATTACAACCCAGGAGTCCAAATCGCGTGTTATCCTGGGTGTAAAGGGAGCAAAATAAACACAGCAGAAAAGTTTTGACTTATATTATCCTTCACCAATTTAGAACAGCAATATGTACACTATATACACTATGTACAGTGATAGGTATTAGTGCACTCCACGGTAAGCAAGGCAGAACAGAAGCCACAAGAGAGCAGACCGTGCTTCAACCAGCTTTAGAATGGGAATGACAAGGGCAGACAGGAGAGTGGTACCCACATAACCTCTGCGATTGCCAAAACCATCTTCTTATTGGCTGGAACCTGGTTACTAGTTGAACGACGGGGCCCCATCGTCAACTCTTAGTTACCTGGTTCGCTGGGTGGGGGAGATATCCTGTAACTGAGGGTGTGTACATGCACCGAATAAAGGTTACGTACTCTTTGCATGCCACAATAAGACATGTATTGATATGTAAACACTGATACAAGCAATGTCTGTGGATGAGGATTTGTGTGGTGCACATCACCACACAGCACCACTACA
Organism: Cherax quadricarinatus; assembly: GCF_038502225.1. NCBI lineage: Eukaryota > Metazoa > Arthropoda > Malacostraca > Decapoda > Parastacidae > Cherax > Cherax quadricarinatus. The sequence continues at coordinate 6,842,507 of NC_091331.1, forward strand.
CAGCACCACTATACAGCACCACTAGACACCACCACTACACACCACCACTACACACCACCACTACACACCACCACCTACACACCACCACCTACACACCACCACCTACACACCACCACCTACACACCACCACCTACACACCACCACCTACACACCACCACCTACACACCACCACCTACACACCACCACCTACACACCACCACTACACTCACGTTGCAACATTCACATTACATCCTATCACGTTCCTCAACTTAGTTTTCTTCAGTTACCTGGTATTCTCCCCGGCCTCTCTCATCTGGTGTGTTCCCCCCCGGCCTCTCTCAGCTGGTGTGTTCTCCCCCGGCCTCTCTCATCTTGTGTGTTCTCCCCCGGCCTCTCTCATCTGGTGTGTTCTCCCTCGGCCTCTCTCAGCTGGTGTGTTCCCCCGGCCTCTCTCATCTGGTGTGTTCCCCCCCGGCCTCTCTCATCTGGTGTGTTCTCCCCGGCCTCTCTTCAGCGGTGTGTTCCCGGCCTCTCTCATCTGGTCTGCTGTTCCCCCCTGGCCTCTCATATCTGGTGTGTCCCCTCCCCGGCCTCTCTCATCTGGTGTTCCTCCTCGGCCTCTCAGCTGGTGTTCCCCCCCGGCCTCTCTCA
>NC_091331.1:6855636-6883136 GCF_038502225.1 Cherax quadricarinatus
GTATATCTTTTCCTTCAACCTATTACTATTTCATTCCTAATCTAGTTAGGCCTATCAAACATGCTATGACGGTTGTGAATGGGGTGAAACTCCAGTAAGTCTTCAACCAAGTCATTCCATTCACACCCAGCGAGGTTTGTTGGATCTTAAATTGGTTGTGGAACAGATGTGTTGAGGGGCATAGAGTTGAGGCATCAGCCGTGAGCAACTGACCAGATGGTCAGGAACTTGACCAAAGAGAGAGCTAGAGCGTTTAACTAAAGTACGCTCCACCTCCTTTGATTGTCCAGCTAGAAAATTGACTGCATTCACCCCGATCTGACGCAGTGGTGCGTGTTTGGTAGTGCTGACATTCTCTCTACATCCGTCACACCATGTTCAAGTGTTCTAGTGGGAGCTGGGAGGGGTGTGACAGGCGTGAGATGTACAGAGATGTGACAGATGGGTTAGAAGGAGCTGGCAGGGGTGTGTGGCAGGGAGCTGCATTTTTTTCACGTTTTCGTTTCGAATCCTAACTTCTACGAAGCTCATAGCTCAAAAATCTTGTTTTAAGTAATTCCGAAGAGGTTGTGTTAAAGAAGGGAGTGACGATATACTGAGATCGGGTTCTCTTCTAGCCAGGCATTCATTTGAAGCGAGGGTTCCCTTGATGTTATTAATTTCGTTGTGTCTTGTATGCCAACTCTGGAACTTACACAGACTACACCATACAGACCGTACTGCTCAGCTTCCATCTAGTCGCAAGTACACTGTCCAAATTCTGTGTGGGTAGGGGCAGCAAGGTACTGAGCTACTGTAATACGAGGGTCGATACGTGTTCCCATTTCCGAAATAGAAACTGTTTTGAGGAAATCTCCAGTGTAATATACAACCACAGTTCTGAAATGTCCAGTCACTATTGTGGACGTATCGGCCACAATTTTTCTAAAGTGGAATTGTCATAGCTGGGTTGTTTGAGGGCTGGTTTAGTTGCTGAAGCCGTGTGACTCTCCTAATCAGTAATGGATCTTGTGAAGCTGAGTTCGGGCGGTCCTACTAAATCACCAAGGTGGCCCTGGCAGTATTTGCTTTACTAGTTCATTTGATACCCGTGGAGAAAGATAAAAGGGCTGGCAAGGCAATTTGGAAGGCTGTAAGTATTCCCAGTCTACCAAGTCTGAGTGCAAGTGAGGCTAACAACCATTGTTTGTTGCCACATTAACTTGGGGCCGGTGAAGGCTGGGGAGCATCAGGAGAAGCATGTGAGGTTTGCGAGTGACACATCTGGTGAATGAGTAGAAGGCTTCATGTGCATTAATGTCTCCCATTCGGCTTTCCATCTGCCCAAGGCCGGAGATTTCTGCATCTCTCTAGAATCAGGTCGACGGCATTAAAGCCGAGAGGAACACCAGGACAGTGCTGTAGGCTGGATAAATGGCTTGTATATACACTGGTCAGAGTCACCCGTCACTGACAGCTGTCATAACAAAAGTTGAGGACTTTTTTTTCCATTTCTGTGTTGCCATTCGTGCTCAATGATTTTGCGAGTGCTTTTTTTATTATTTGTTTAAATATTTTAGTGGGAATTTTGCTTCTAAATATTTTTTATGGGTATTTTGTTGGTCTAAATATTTTGGCAGTAAATTCTTTCCTCTCGACGAGTTACTGTTGATATAGTTTTTATACTTTTTTCCAGGTGATTTATTGAGTTGTATTGAAGGATAAAATTAATGGTCACAGTTTTTTTTATATAGACTGAAGCTTGAAAGCAGAAGGAAAGTTGTAAAGTCGAAGTGTATGTGTTACTTGGCAAGTGGAAGTGTATGTGTTACTTGGCAAGTGGAAGTGTATGTGTTACTTGGCAAGTGGAAGTGTATGTGTTGCTTGGCAAGTGGAAGTGCATGTGTTGCTTGGGAAGTGGAAGTGTATGTGTTACTTGGGAAGTGGAAGTGTATGTGTTACTTGGGAAGTGGAAGTGTATGTGTTACTTGGCAAGTGGAAGTGTATGTGTTACTTGGCAAGTGGAAGTGTATGTGTTACTTGGCAAGTCGAAGTGTATGTGTTACTTGGCAAGTGGAAGTGTATGTGTTACTTGGCAAGTGGAAGTGTATGTGTTGCTTGGCAAGTGGAAGTGTATGTGTTACTTGGCAAGTGGAAGTGTATGTGTTACTTGGCAAGTGGAAGTGTATGTGTTACTTGGCAAGTGGAAGTGTATGTGTTACTTGGCAAGTGGAAGTGTATGTGTTGCTTGGGAAGTGGAAGTGTATGTGTTACTTGGCAAGTGGAAGTGTATGTGTTACTTGGCAAGTGGAAGTGTATGTGTTACTTGGCAAGTGGAAGTGTATGTGTTACTTGGCAAGTGGAAGTGCATGTGTTGCTTGGGAAGTGGAAGTGTATGTGTTACTTGGGAAGTGGAAGTGTATGTGTTACTTGGGAAGTGGAAGTGTATGTGTTACTTGGCAAGTGGAAGTGTATGTGTTACTTGGCAAGTGGAAGTGTATGTGTTGCTTGGAAAGTGGAAGTGTATGTGTTACTTGGCAAGTGGAAGTGTATGTGTTACTTGGGAAGTGGAAGTGTATGTGTTACTTGGCAAGTGGAAGTGTATGTGTTGCTTGGAAAGTGGAAGTGTATGTGTTACTTGGCAAGTGGAAGTGTATGTGTTACTTGGCAAGTGGAAGTGTATGTGTTACTTGGCAAGTGGAAGTGTATGTGTTACTTGGCAAGTGGAAGTGTATGTGTTACTTGGCAAGTGGAAGTGTATGTGTTGCTTGGGAAGTGGAAGTGTATGTGTTACTTGGCAAGTGGAAGTGTATGTGTTATTTGGCAAGTGGAAGTGTGTGTGTTACTTGGCAAGTGGAAGTGTATGTGTTGCTTGGGAAGTGGAAGTGTGTGTGTTACTTGGCAAGTGGAAGTGTATGTGTTACTTGGCAAGTGGAAGTGTATGTGTTACTTGGGAAGTGGAAGTGTATGTGTTGCTTGGGAAGTGGAAGTGTATGTGTTGCTTGGGAAGTGGAAGTGTATGTGTTGCTTGGAAAGTGACAGTCACCTTCGTAACCTGGAAATTGACAGTCACCTTCGTTACCTGGAAAGTGACAGTCACCTTCGTTACCTGGAAAGTGACAGTCACCTTCGTTACCTGGAAAGTGACAGTCACCTTCGTTACCTGGAAAGTGACAGTCACCTTCGTTACCTGGAAAGTGACAGTCACCTTCGTTACCTGGAAAGTGACAGTCACCTTCGTTACCTGGAAAGTGACAGTCACCTTCGTTACCTGGAAAGTGACAGTCACCTTCGTTACCTGGAAAGTGACAGTCACCTTCGTTACCTGGAAAGTGACAGTCACCTTCGTAACCTGGAAATTGACAGTCACCTTCGTTACCTGGAAAGTGACAGTCACCTTCGTTACCTGGAAAGTGACAGTCACCTTCGTTACCTGGAAAGTGACAGTCACCTTCGTTACCTGGAAAGTGACAGTCACCTTCGTTACCTGGAAAGTGACAGTCACCTTCGTTACCTGGAAAGTGACAGTCACCTTCGTTACCTGGAAAGTGACAGTCACCTTCGTTACCTGGAAAGTGACAGTCACCTTCGTTACCTGGAAAGTGACAGTCACCTTCGTTACCTGGAAAGTTACCCAGACCTGCGTATTTTTGTGAACACAAATACATCAGAGTGTAAAAATAGCATCAAAATATTCGGAAAATTATAGTAGTAGTAATTCCGGTAAAAATAGTATAATAAAAATAATTATTGCTAAAATTTATAATAATAATAATAATAATAATAATAATAATAATAATAATAATAATAATAATAATAATAATAATTAAACTGTCATATATATATATATATATATATATATATATATATATATATATATATATATATATATATATATATATATATATATATATATATATATAGAGAGAGAGAGAGAGAGAGAGAGAGAGAGAGAGAGACAGACAGACAGACAGACAGACTATATATATCCTTTTCACACTAAATTACTCTCCTTAATCATACTAATTAACCACCTTGGGCAGTGTTACACAATAGTATTGAGTGTAATTAACAAGTGCTGACGGCCAATTAACATGGCCGTTTTAAAGGTGATTAACAAGGCAGCGTTGAGTACAATTAACAATTAACAAGGCAGTGTTGAGGGTAATTAAATGGTAAGTGCTGAGGGTAATTAACGGGACTTGAACAGGTAATTAAAGTTTCCCTGTTAACTAGTGACAAGGGGCGCCGCTCGTGCCAATTACAACGGTAATTAGTGAATCGTGGTTATTATCCTCCGCGAAGATGGAAAACTAGTTAATTAATAAGCGTTCCTAAGGAACATGTTATTAAGTAGCACTTGATGCTCCTGTTGCAGCAACTGATACTTCTGTTAAGTAACTGATGTTTTTATGACGTAATTGATGTTACCACTCTTGTGACTGATGTTATTACACTTGTAATTGATGATCTTACTGGAGTAGTTGATGGAATAATGGAGGTTCTAGAGGCGGTAATTGATGCTTTTTACAAGTTAATTAATGTTCTTATGAAATAACCGATGTTCTGTATATATATATATATATATATATATATATATATATATATATATATATATATATATATATATATATATATATATATATATATATATATATATATATATATATATATATATATATATATATATATATATATATATAATGTCGTTCCGAATAGGTAAAGCTGGCTAATTAGCAAGAACTCATTTAAAATTAAGTCCTTTCTAAAATTTTCTCTTATACGTTTAAAGATAGATTTTTTTTCACTTATGTTAATGTAGAAATTAATAATTTTGTACCAAAAGAACCTTAGAAAACTTACCTAACCTTATTATAACAAGCGCAATTTAATTTAGCCTAATCCAACTAAATATATTTTAGATAAGTTTACAATAATTTACTAATAAACAAACACAATGAAATATATTTTTTTTTCGTTAGGTTCAGAATGATTTTTGCGAAATTATTGCATGCACAAATTTTTGCTTGCCTTATTCGGCAAGAAGAGCGTTGTTATTTAGGCCAAAATCGCAAGTTTCACAGTTTCGGCACGACATACATATACCGTGTATGACCGTGTACCATGCTGGTACCCGGTGCACACTGCACACGGTAATACGTGACTGGAAAATGTTGAAAAATCTGAGTTTTTGCATTTCCAGTTGATACCAATCCCAATCAAGCGGCGGCCAGGGTATTATCGGCACCCGGCGTAATTGAAGTTTGGCACTGCAGTGTGGAAATACCTCTGAACAGTGCCAGGAGGAAGTATTACAGGACAGTGTCAGAGTAGTGTTGGACAGTGACAGGTACGGTAATACTGAACAGTGTCACCTCCACTAACACCATCACCACCACTACCACTATCACCGCCACCATTATCACTATCAAATCACTACCACCACCAAAACCACTATTACTACCACTATCATCACTAACACTATCACCGTCACTACCACCACTGCCACCACTATCACTACCACTATCATCACCAACACTATCACCGTCACCACCACCACTGTCACCATTATCACTACCACTATCATCACCAATACTATCACCGTCACCACCACCACTGTCACCACTATCACTACCACTATCATCACCAACACTATCACCGTCACCACCACCACTGCCACCATTATCACTACCACTATCATCACCAATACTATCACCGTCACCACCACCACTGTCACCACTATCACTACCACTATCATCACCAATACTGTCACCGTCACCACCACCACCGTCACCACTATCACTACCACTATCATCACCAACACTATCACCATCACCACCACCACTGTCACCACTATCACTACCACTATCATCACAAACACTATCACCGTCACCACCACCACTGTCACCACTATCACTACCACTATCATCACCAATACTATCACCGTCACCACCACCACTGCCACCACTATCACTACCACTATCATCACCAATACTATCACCGTCACCACCACCACTGCCACTACTATAACTACCACTATCATCACCAACACTATCACCGTCACCACCACCACTGTCACCACTATCACTACCACTATCATCACCAACACTATCACCGTCACCACCACCACTGCCACCACTATCACCACCACCATCATCGCTCTACAGAAAAGCGAAATACTCAACATTTTACGAGCATCAGAAAAAAATTATCAGCGGAACATGGTGCCAACCAGTGCCAGCGTAGAGAGTGCCAGGGTTTCCTGGGAGCCCTCAGGGATCCCTGACAGCCCTCAGGGCTCCCATGGCAGCCTTCAGAGATCCGGTGGCAGCCCTTGCAGCCCCAGAGCTCCCTTGGTAGTCCTTAGAGCTCTCCTGGCAACCTTAGAGATTCCCTAGCAGCTTGAGGGCTTCCCTGGCAACCTCGGGGTTCCCCTGGCAGCCTCAGGGCTGACACTGACTGACAGGGATGCCCTGCTGTGCGTCTGTGTTTTCATGGGTGAGTTTTATACCAGACAAACGTGATTTTCATGGATAAAATTGCTTGTGTATTTTTTGAACGAGGAGGATATGGGTGTGTGATTGTGGGGGTGGATAGGAAGGAAGGAAGGAAGGATGGGTGAGTGGGAAGGAAGGAAGGAAGGAGAGGTGAGTGGGAAGGAAGGAAGGAGGAAGGAAGGGTGAGTGGGAAGGAAGGAAGGAAGGATGGAGGGGTGAGTGGGATACCCACTGTTGTGTTTCTTTATAAACAATCTTTATATATATATATATATATATATATATATATATATATATATATATATATATATATATATATATATATATATATATATATATATATATATATATATATATATATATATATATATATATATATATATATATATATATATATATATATATATATATATATATATATATATGTCGTGCCGAATATGTAAAACTGGTCATTTAGTAAGAACTCATTTAAAGTTAAGTCCTTTCTAAAATTTTCTCTTATACGTTTAAAGATATATTTTTTTCATTAATGTTGATGTAAAAATTTATAATTTTGCACCAAAAGGAACTTAGAAAACTTACCTAACCTTATTATAACAAACGCAATTTATTTTAGCCTAACCCAACTAAATATATTTTAGTTTTGTTTACAATAATTTAATACTAAACAAACACAGTGAAATATATTTTTTTCGTTAGGTTCAAAATGATTTTGGCGAAATTATTGCATACACAAATTTTCGCTTGTCCTATATGGCAAGATGAGCGTTGCTATTTAAGCCAAGATCGCAAGTTCTGCCTATTCGGCACGACATATATATATATATATATATATATATATATATATATATATATATATAAAGAATAGTGAAATTCCAAGCGCTTTCATGACTTCTCACATTATCAAGGAACTATAAATACATCAAAAGAAGGCATGTAAAAGGTTGAGACCACACCTCACCATCACATCCCACAACAAAGCAACACCTGACGCTCGACGACACCCGACACATAAGAAAGGAACACTGAAGCAGGCCTATTGGCCCCAACTAGTCAGGTCCTTCACGACATATTTGCCCAACCCAAGTACTCTATCCAAGAATTAAGATTTATTATTTGTCCAATGTATCATTAAATTCCTCCCAAATTTTATTAATTATAAATGAATTTAAATTATATAAACCAAAGGAAATATTCATATTATTTTCAGAACTGCTTTTTATGAAACATGATTCAATTATATTCCTGTCGACCATGGACTTGCCTGATACAACTTTCTCAACCTTATGGAAAGCAATTGGATGGTTAAAATCTCTCTTATGATTAAATAGAGCATTAGAATCTTGTCCAGTTCTAATGCTGTATTTATGTTGTGATAATCTAAGTTCGAGACACTAACCACCACTACTCTCCCTGCTACACACACTAACCACCACTACTCTCCCTGCTACACACACTAACCACTAGTCTCCCTGCTACACACACTAACCACCACTACTCTCCCTGCTACACACAGTAACCACCACTACTCTCCCTGCTACACACACTAACCACCACTACTGTCCCTGCTACACACACACTAACCACCACTACTCTCCCTGCTACACACAGTAACCACCACTTCTCTCCCTGCTACACACACTAACCACCACTACTGTCCCTGCTACACACACACTAACCACCACTACTCTCCCTGCTACACACACACTAACCACCACTACTCTCCCTGCTACACACAGTAACCACCACTACTCTCCCTGCTACACACACTAACCACCACTACTCTCCCTGCTACACACAGTAACCACCACTACTCTCCCTGCTACACACAGTAACCACCACTACTCTCCCTGCTACACACAGTAACCACCACTACTCTCCCTGCTACACACACACTAACCACCACTACTCTCCCTGCTACACACAGTAACCACCACTACTCTCCCTGCTACACACACTAACCACCACTACTGTCCCTGCTACACACACACTAACCACCACTACTCTCCCTGCTACACACACACTAACCACCACTACTCTCCCTGCTACACACACACTAACCACCACTACTCTCCCTGCTACACACACTAACCACAACTACTCTCCCTGCTACACACACTAACCACCACTACTCTCCCTGTTACACACACTAACCACAACTACTCTCCCTGCTACACACACTAACCATCACTACTCTCCCTGTTACACACACTAACCACAACTACTCTCCCTGCTACACACACTAAGCACCACTACTCTCCCTGTTACACACACTAACCACAACTACTCTCCCTGCTACACACACTAAGCACCACTACTCTCCCTGTTACACACACTAACCACAACTACTCTCCCTGCTACACACAGTAACCACCACTTCTCTCCCTGCTACACACACTAACCACCACTACTGTCCCTGCTACACACAAACTAACCACAACTACTCTCCCTGCTACACACACTAACCACCACTACTCTCCCTGTTACACACACTAACCACAACTACTCTCCCTGCTGCATATTCTCCATGCACTTACCGTTGTTACCACTTCTCTGCTCATCTTTCCTTCCCTTAAAGTCGAATTGCTCGACACAGTAATATTAATTCTTGGCCACCAGCTATTCATCTCATTTCCTCCTCACAGGCGGCTAACATTTCCTAATTTTTGTGAATATTCTGAGGTAACGTAGGCGAATGTTGAGTTATTGTAGGAGGGTATTGTAGGAGTCACCACTGGTGTGGTGATGTATGAGTCATTACTGGTGTGGTGATGTATGTGTGAGTCACTACTGATGTGGTGATGTTTGTGTATGTGAGTGACCACTGATGTGGTGATGCATGTGTATGTGAGTCACCACTGATGTGGTGATGTATGTGTATGTGAGTCACCACTAGTGTGGTGATGTATGTGTGAGTGAGTCACCACTGATGTGGTGATGTATGTGTGAGTCACCACTGATGCGGTGATGTATGTGTGTGTGAGTCACCACTAGTATGGTGATGTACGTGCAAGTAGTCAGGAATGAAACACGCACAAATGGTCACGCAAACACACACACACAGGAAATGACCGGGAAGTATGTGAAGAACTCAACAAGAGATTCAAAGAAGTGTTCACAGAGGAGACAGAAGGGACTCCAGAAAGACGGAGAGGTGGGGCACACCACCAAGTGCTGGACACAGTGCACACAACCGAGGAAGAAGTGAAGAGGCTTCTGAGTGAGCTAGATACCTCAAAGGCAATGGGGCCAGATAACATCTCCCCATGGGTATTGAGAGAGGGAGCAGAGGCGCTATGTGTACCCCTAACAACAATATTCAATACATCTATCGAAACAGGGAGATTGCCTGAGGCATGGAAGACAGCAAATGTAGTCCCAATCTTCAAAAAAGGAGACAGACATGAAGCATTAAACTACAGACCAGTGTCACTGACATGTATAGTATGCAAAATCATGGAGAAGATTATCAGGAGAAGAGTGGTGGAACACCTAGAAAGGAATGATCTCATCAACAGCAGCCAGCATGGTTTCAGGGACGGGAAATCCTGTGTCACAAACCTACTGGAGTTCTATGACATGGTGACAGCAGTAAGACAAGAGAGAGAGGAGTGGGTGGATTGCATTTTCTTGGACTGCAAGAAGGCGTTTGACACAGTTCCACACAAGAGATTGGTGCAAAAACTGGAGGACCAAGCAGGGATAACAGGGAAGGCACTACAATGGATCAGGGAATACTTGTCAGGAAGACAGCAGCGAGTCATGGTACGTGGCGAGGTGTCAGAGTGGGCACCTGTGACCAGCGGGGTCCCGCAGGGGTCAGTCCTAGGACCAGTGCTGTTTCTGGTATTTGTGAACGACATGACGGAAGGAATAGACTCTGAGGTGTCCCTGTTTGCAGATGACGTGAAGTTGATGAGAAGAATACACTCGATCGAAGACCAGGCAGAACTACAAAGGGATCTGGACAGGCTGCAGAACTGGTCCAGCAATTGGCTCCTGGAGTTCAATCCCACCAAGTGCAAAGTCATGAAGATTGGGGAAGGGCAAAGAAGGCCGCAGACGGAGTACAGTCTAGGGGGTCAGAGACTACAAACCTCACTCAAGGAAAAAGATCTTGGGGTGAGTATAACACCAGGCACATCTCCTGAAGCGCACATCAACCAAATAACTGCTGCAGCATATGGGCGCCTAGCAAACCTCAGAACAGCATTCCGACATCTTAATAAGGAATCGTTCAGGACCCTGTACACCATATACGTTAGGCCCATATTGGAGTATGCGGCACCAGTTTGGAACCCACACCTAGCCAAGCACGTAAAGAAACTAGAGAAAGTGCAAAGGTTTGCAACAAGACTAGTCCCAGAGCTAAGAGGTATGTCCTACGAGGAGAGGTTAAGGGAAATCAACCTGACGACACTGGAGGACAGGAGAGATAGGGGGGACATGATAACGACATACAAAATACTGAGAGGAATTGACAAGGTGGACAAAAAACAGGATGTTCCAGAGATTGGACACAGTAACAAGGGGACACAGTTGGAAGCTAAAGACACAGATGAATCACAGGGATGTTAGGAAGTATTTCTTCAGCCACAGAGTAGTCAGTAAGTGGAATAGTTTGGGAAGCGATGTAGTGGAGGCAGGATCCATACATAGCTTTAAGCAGAGGTACGATAAAGCTCACGGCTCAGGGAGAGTGACCTAGTAGCGATCAGTGAAGAGGCGGGGCCAGGAGCTCGGACTCGACCCCCGCAACCTCAACTAGGTGAGTACAACTAGGTGAGTACATATGTACACGCAGCTACTGGACGCAGAGACAGAGAAGTCACAAGCCATACGCAGTTTTAAGTAGAAGTATGAAAGGGGTGGAGGAGGTCAAGAGTTCGTGAAGGCCCAGAAGGAAGACCGGGAGCTAAGATTCAACGCCTGTAAACATGCACACACACGCACACATTTTCGCTACACACACACACACATATTGTTTCACATACTCACACACACACATACACACACACACACACACACATTATTACACTATTACATATTACATTATTGTTTACACACACACCACACACACACACACACATATTACATATTACATTATTACATTTATATATACACATTAATATTTGCACATACACATTACACACACACATTACACACACACACATACACATACTATTAATAATACACACACAATATACACATACTACTATTACACATGTATGTATATACACATATATATATATATTATTATTGTTATTATTACATAATATTATTATTATTATTATTATTATTGTATCACATCCACACACACACACACACACACACACACACACACACACACATTCAACATTTTATCCTCACATATTTTCCGAAATACCAAATGCAACACTGACTTCAGAAACATATTTTTATATATGTAAATACGAAATATATTCACCATTTGTATATATATATTTTTTTAAGGTGATGATAGCAGTTGTGGAGGAGGAGGCTGGAGGTGCCTCTCGACTCTCGCTCAAGCGCAAGCTACAGTCTTACACTCAAAGTGTTGGGGATGTCTTTGTTGGGGAGGAGAGAGGAGGCTTGATGGGGAGGGGAGGATGGGCTGGTGGGGGCAGGATAAAGGGGGCTGTGAGGAGCTTTTGTTGTGGGTCTTCAGGAAAAGAAGATGTGCAGCTGGTGATAATGATGTGGTAATGGTGGTGGTAGTGGTGGTAGTGGTGATGGTGGTAGTGGTAGTGGTAATGGTGGTGGTAGTGGTGGTGGTAGTGGTAGTGGTGGTAGTTGTGTGGTAGTGGCAGTGGTGATGGTGGTGGTAGTGGTGGTAGTGGTGGTAGTGGTGTGGTAGTGGCAGTGGTGATGGTGGTGGTAGTGGTGGTAGTGGTGGTAGTGATGTTGATAGTGGTGGTAATGGTAGTGGTGATGGTGGTAGTGGTAGTGGTGGTAGTGGTGGTGGTAGTGGTAGTGGTGATGGTGGTGGTAGTGGTGGTAGTGATGTTGATAGTGGTGGTAATGGTAGTGGTGGTGGTGGTGGTAGTGGTAGTGGTGATGGTGGTGGTAGTGGTAGTGGTGGTAGTGGTGGTAGAGGTGGTAGTGGTGGTAGTGGTGTGGTAGTGGCAGTGGTGATGGTGGTGGTAGTGGTGGTAGTGGTGGTAGTGATGTTGATAGTGGTGGTAATGGTAGTGGTGATGGTGGTAGTGGTAGTGGTGGTAGTGGTGGTGGTAGTGGTAGTGGTGATGGTGGTGGTAGTGGTGGTAGTGATGTTGATAGTGGTGGTAATGGTAGTGGTGGTGGTGGTGGTAGTGGTAGTGGTGGTAGTGGTGGTGGTAGTGGTAGTGGTGATGGTGGTGGTAGTGGTGGTGGTAGTGGTGGTGGTAGTGGTAATGATGGTGGTGGTGATGGTAGTGATGTTGGTAGTGGTAGTAATGGTAGTGATGGTAGTGGTGATGGTAGTGGTGGTGGAAGTGATGTTGGTAGTGGTGGTAATGGTAGTGGTGGTAATGGTAGTGATGTTGGTAGTGGTGGTGGTAATGGTAGTGATGGTGGTAGTGTTGGTAATGGTAGTGGTGTTGGTATTTAGTCCACATACACATTATTGGGTGAAAAATACCAACCGATCATAGAACACAAGAAAAGCAATCAGTGTTGGTCGCTCAGAAATGTGATGGGGATGACAGGCTGGTCAGCCTGACACACGGCTTCCCAGACATCTTATAATAACACCTCAAGCCTATTTTTCGGCTTTTTTTTATTTATTTTTTGGTACATTATAGTGGATGTGCACTCGTTGTTTATTTTATATTATTATGTAATGAAACTCATGACATTGTAGCGTTGTGGAATAGATGAGATGTGTGTGTGTGTGTGTGTGTGTGTGTGTGTGTGTGTGTGTGTGTGTGTGTGTGTGTGTGTGTGTGTGTGTGTGTGTGTGTGTGTGTGTGTGAGTGTGTGTGTGTGTGTGTGTGTGTGTGTGTGTGTGTGTGTGTGTGTGTGTGTGTGTGTGTGTGTGTGTGTGTGTGTGTGTGTGTGTGTGTGTGTGTGTGTGTGTGTGTGTGTGTGTGTGTGTGTGTGTGTGTGTGTGTGTGTGTGTGTGTGTGTGTGTGTGTGTGTGTGTGTGTGTGTGTGTGTGTGTGTGTGTGTGTGTGTGTGTGTGTGTGTGTGTGTGTGTGTGTGTGTGTGTGTGTGTGTGTGTGTGTGTGTGTGTGTGTGTGTGTGTGTGTGTGTGTGTGTGTGTGTGTGTGTGTGTGTGTGTGTGTGTGTGTGTGTGTGTGTGTGTGTGTGTGTGTGTGTGTGTGTGTGTGTGTGTGTGTGTGTGTGTGTGTGTGTGTGTGTGTGTGTGTGTGTGTGTGTGTGTGTGTGTGTGTGTGTGTGTGTGTGTGTGTGTGTGTGTGTGTGTGTGTGTGTGTGTGTGTGTGTGTGTGTGTGTGTGTGTGTGTGTGTGTGTGTGTGTGTGTGTGTGTGTGTGTGTGTACTCACCTAGTTGTACTCACCTAGTTGAGGTTGCGGGGGTAGAGTCCGAGCTCCTGGCCCCGCCTCTTCACTGATCGCTACTAGGTCACTCTCCCTGAACCGTGAGCTTTATCATACCTCTGCTTAAAGCTATGTATGGATCCTGCCTCCACTACATCGCTTCCCAAACTATTCCACTTACTGACTACTCTGTGGCTGAAGAAATACTTCCTAACATCCCTGTGATTCATCTGTGTCTTCAGCTTCCAACTGTGTCCCCTTGTTACTGTGTTCAATCTCTGGAACATCCTGTCTTTGTCCACCTTGTCAATTCCTCTCAGTATTTTGTATGTCGTTATCATGTCCCTCCTATCTCTCCTGTCCTCCAGTGTTGTCAGGTTGATTTCCCTTAACCTCTCCTCGTAGGACATACCTCTTAGCTCTGGGACTAGTCTTGTTGCAAACCTTTGCACTTTCTCTAGTTTCTTTACGTGCTTGGCTAGGTGTGGGTTCCAAACTGGTGCCGCATACTCCAATATGGGCCTAACGTACACGGTGTACAGGGTCCTGAATGATTCCTTATTAAGATGTCGGAATGCTGTTCTGAGGTTCGCTAGGCGCCCATATGCTGCAGCAGTTATTTGGTTGATGTGCGCTTCAGGAGATGTGCCTGGTGTTATACTCACCCCAAGATCTTTTTCCTTGGGTGAGGTTTGTAGTCTCTGGCCCCCTAGACTGTACTCCGTCTGCGGTTTTCTTTGCCCTTCCCCAATCTTCATGACTTTGCACTTGGTGGGATTGAACTCCAGGAGCCAATTGCTGGAGCAGGTCTGCAGCCTGTCCAGATCCCTTTGTAGTTCTGCCTGGTCTTCGATCGAGTGAATTCTTCTCATCAACTTCACGTCATCTGCAAACAGGGACACCTCAGAGTCTATTCCTTCCGTCATGTCGTTCACAAATACCAGAAACAGCACTGGTTCTAGGACTGACCCCTGTGGGACCCCGCTGGTCACAGGTGCCCACTCTGACACCTCGCCACGTACCATGACTCGCTGCTGTCTTCCTGACAAGTATTCCCTGATCCATTGTAGTGCCTTCCCTGTTATCCCTGCTTGGTCCTCCAGGTTTTGCACCAATCTCTTGTGTGGAACTGTGTCAAACGCCTTCTTGCAGTCCAAGAATATGCAATCCATCCACCCCTCTCTCTCTTGTCTTACTGCTGTCACCATGTCATAGAACTCCAGTAGGTTTGTGACACAGGATTTCCCGTCCCTGAAACCATGTTGGCTGCTGTTGATGAGATCATTCCTTTCTAGGTGTTCCACCACTCTTCTCCTGATAATCTTCTCCATGATTTTGCATACTATACATGTCAGTGACACTGGTCTGTAGTTTAATGCTTCATGTCTGTCTCCTTTTTTAAAGATTGGGACTACATTTGCTGTCTTCCATGCCTCAGGCAATCTCCCTGTTTCGATAGATGTATTGAATATTGTTGTTAGGGGTACACATAGCGCCTCTGCTCCCTCTCTCAATACCCATGGGGAGATGTTATTTGGCCCCATTGCCTTTGAGGTATCTAGCTCACTCAGAAGCCTCTTCACTTCTTCCTCGGTTGTGTGCACTGTGTCCAGCACATGGTGGTGTGCCCCTCCTCTCCGTCTTTCTGGAGCCCCTTCTGTCTCCTCTGTGAACACTTCTTTGAATCTCTTGTTGAGTTCCTCACATACTTCACGGTCATTTCTTGTTGTCTCTCCTCCTTCCTTCCTTAGCCTGATTACCTGGTCCTTGACTGTTGTTTTCCTCCTGATGTGGCTGTACAACAGTTTCGGGTCAGATTTGGCTTTCGCTGCTATGTCATTTTCATATTGTCTTTGGGCCTCCCTTCTTATCTGTGCATATTCGTTTCTGGCTCTACGACTGCTCTCCTTATTCTCCTGGGTCCTTTGCCTTCTATATTTCTTCCATTCCCTAGCACACTTGGTTTTTGCCTCCCTGCACCTTTGGGTAAACCATGGGCTCATCCTGGCTTTTTCATTATTCCTGTTACCCTTGGGTACAAACCTCTCCTCAGCCTCCTTGCATTTTGTTGCTACATATTCCATCATCTCATTAACTGGCTTCCCTGCCAGTTCTCTGTCCCACTGAACCCCGTTCAAGAAGTTCCTCATTCCTGTGTAGTCCCCTTTCTTGTAGTTTGGCTTCATTCGTCCTGGCCTTCCTGCTTCTCCCTCCACTTGTAGCTCTACTGTGTATTCGAAGCTTAAAACCACATGGTCACTGGCCCCAAGGGGTCTTTCATATGTGATGTCCTCGATATCTGCACTACTCAAGGTGAATACTAAGTCCAGCCTTGATGGTTCATCCTCTCCTCTCTCTCTTGTAGTGTCCCTTACGTGTTGGTACATGAAGTTTTCCAGTACCACCTCCATCATCTTAGCCCTCCATGTATCTTGGCCCCCATGCGGGTCCAAGTTCTCCCAATCGATCTCCTTGTGTGTGTGTGTGTGTGTGTGTGTGTGTGTGTGTTTGTGTGTGTGTGTGTGTGTGTATGTGTGTGTGTGTGTGTGTGTGTGTGTGTGTGTGTGTGTGTGTCTGTGTCTGTGTGTGTCTGTGTCTGTGTGTGTGTGTGTGCGTGTATGTGTGTGTGTGTGTGTGTGTGTGTGCGTGTGTGTGTGTGTATGTGTGTGTGTATGTGTGTGTTTGTGTGTGTGTGTGTGTGAATGTGTGTACTCACCTAATTGTACTCACCTAATTGTGGTTGCAGGGGTCGGGACTCAGCTCCTGGCCCTGCCTCTTCACTGATCGCTACTCGTCCTCTCTCTCTCTGCTTCCTGAGCTTTGTCATACCTCTTCTTAAAACTATGTATGGTTCCTGCCTCCACTACTTCACTTGCTAGGCAATTCAACTTCCTGACAACTCTATGACTGAAGAAATACTTCCTAACGTCCCTGTGACTCGTCTGAGTCTTCAGCTTCCAGTTGTGACCCCTTGTCCCTGTGTCCCCTCTCTGGAACATCCTATCTCTGTCCACCTTGTCTATTCCCCGCAGTATCTTGTATGTCGTTATCATGTCTCCCCTGACCCTTCTGTCCTCCAGTGTCGTCAGTCCGATTTCCCTTAACCTTTCCTCGTACGACATTCCCTTGATCTCTGGGACTAGCCTTGTTGCAAACCTTTGTACTTTCTCTAACTTCTTGACGTGCTTGACCAGGTGTGGGTTCCAGACTGGTGCTGCATACTCCAGTATGGGCCTAACATACACAGTGTACAGTGTCTTGAACAATTCCTTATTAAGGTATCGGAACGCTATTCTCAGGTTTGCCAGGCGCCCGTATGCTGCAGCGGTTATTTGGTTGATGTGTGCCTCCGGTGATGTGCTCGGTGTTATGGTCACCCCAAGATCTTTCTCCCTGAGTGAGGTCTGTAGTCTTTGTCCACCTAGCCTATACTCTGTCTGCGGTCTTCTTTGCCCCTCCCCAGTCTTCATGACTTTGCATTTGGCTGGATTGAATTCGAGAAGCCAGTTGCTGGACCACATGTCCAGCCTGTCCAGGTCTCTTTGCAGTCCTGCCTCATCCTCGTCCGATTTAATTCTTCTCATCAACTTCACGTCATCTGCGAACAGGGACACTTCAGAGTCTATTCCTTCCATCATGTCGTTCACATATATCAAAAATAGCACTGGTCCTAGAACTGACCCCTGTGGGACCCCGCTCGTAACAGGCGCCCACTGTGATACCTCTTCACGTACCATGACTCGTTGCTGCCTCCCTGTCAGGTATTCCCTTATCCATTGCAGTGCCCTCCCTTTTAAGTGCGCCTGATCCTCCAGCTTCTGCACTAATCTCTTGTGGGGAACTGTGTCAAAGGCCTTCCTGCAGTCTAGGAAAACGCAATCTACCCACCCCTCTCTCTCGTGTCTTACTTCTGTTACCTTGTCATAAAACTCAGGAGGTTTGTGATACAAGATTTGCCTTCCATGAACCCATGCTGGTTTTCATTTATAATCTTGTTCCTTTCCAGGTGTTCGACCACTCTCCTCCTGATAATCTTCTCCATGACTTTGCACACAATACATGTCAGAGACACAGGTCTGTAGTTTAGTGCCTCGTTTCTGTTTCCTTTCTTAAATATGGGGACTACATTAGCTGTCTTCCATTTCTCAGGTGGTTGCCCAGTTTCAAGGGATGTGTTGAAGATTGTGGTTAGAGGCACGCACAGCATCTCTGCTCCTTCTCTAAGGACCCATAGGGAGATGTTGTCCGGTCCCATCGCCTTTGAGGTGTCAAGGTCACTTAAGAGCTTCTTCACCTCCTCCTCAGTTGTTCGTATGTCATCCAACACTTGTTGGTATATTCCCTCTTGATGTTCCCTTCTGTGCTGTCTTCCCACAGCCCTTCCTGTCTCTACTGTAAAAACTTCCTTAAATCTCCTGTTCAGCTCCTCACATACCTCCTGATCATTTCTTGTGAGTTCTCCACCTTCTGTCCTTAATCTGATCACCTGGTCTTTGACTGTTGTCTTCCTCCTGATGTGGCTATACAACAGTTTCGGGCCAGTCTTGATTCTCGATGCTATGTCATTTTCATACTGTCGCTGGGCCTCCCTCCTTACCTGTACGTACTCATTCCTGGCTCTGCGACTGATCTCCCTATTTTCGTGTGTTCTCTGCCTTCTGTACTTTTTCCATTCTCTATTGCATTTTGTTTTTGCCTCCTTACACCGTCGGGTAAACCAGGGGCTCGTTCTGGTCTTCCCGTTATTACTGTTGCCCTTGGGAATAAACCTTTCCACTGCCTCCTTGCATTTTGTTGTTACATATTCCATCATTTCATTTACTGGCTTTCCTGCCAGTTCTCTGTCCCACTGGACCTCCCGCAGGAAGTTCTTCAACCCTATGTAGTCCCCTCTTTTATAGTCAGGCTTTTCCCATTCAACTCCTGTTATTCTCTCCACTTGCAGCTCTACTATGTATTCAAAGCACAGAACCACCTGGTCGCTAGCTCCTAGGGGACTCTCATACTTGATGTCCTCAATATCTGAGCTGCCTAGGGTGAACACAAGGTCCAATCTTCCTGGTTCATCCTCCCCTCTCACTCTGGTAGTGTCCTTAACATGTTGGTGCATGAGGTTTTCCAGCACCACGTCCAACATCCTGGCTCTCCATGTTTCGGGACCCCCATGTGGCTCCAGGTTTTCCCAGTCAATCTCCCTGTGGTTGAAATCCCCCATAACCAGGAACTTTGCTCTGCTGGAGTGAGCTCTTCTTGCCACCTCGGCAAGTGTGTCCACCATTGCTCTGTTGCTCTCTTCATATTCCTCTCTTGGCCTCCTGCAGTTCTGTGGTGGATTATACATCACTGCAATGACCACTTTGTGTTCCCCAGACTGAAGTGTACCTGCTATGTAGTCTCTTTCTCCCGTCTCATCTATTCCTTCCATTTTCTCGAATTTCCATCTGTTTTTTTACGAACAGAGCAACCCCACCTCCCCCCATGCCCCTTCTATCTTTCCTCATGATCTGGTATCCTGGTGGGAAGATTGCATCTGTTATTGTCTCCATGAGTTTTGTTTCTGTAACTGCTATGATGTCTGGGGACTTCTCATTGATTCTTTCTTGCCATTCCTCATGTTTATTCGTTAATCCATCTGCATTTGTGTACCAAACCTTCAACTTCTGTTCTAATACTGTAACTGTGGTGCGGGGGGTGGAAACAGAGGGATCGGTATGTGATGGTTGGTTTGGATTGTTCAGTTGCCTTGGGGGTGTCGTGGCTGGAGTCCTTCTGCAGGTGTTTCTGGGGGGTGCGCTTGTCCTTCCATTTGATCCTGGATTATTCTGCTCTCCTTTTTCATTTCCTCCCATTTCTCCTTTCGTTTTTGAACTCTCTGTTTCATTGTCTTCCTTTCGTCCTGTGTTCTGTCTCGATCGAGGTACACACTCCGGAACTCCTGCTTGCCTCTCAGCCGTGCTTTCTCCTGCAGGATCATGGTTCGGGTTGATTCTGCCTTGAAAATTACTTTGAGAGGCCGATTCCTTTTCTTTGTGAACCACCCAATTCTCAGAAAATTTGCCACCTGGGTCATGTCCCCCTCGCCTATCACCTTCATGATATCTTCAATCGCTTTTTTCTCCTCCTGCTGTGTGTGTGTGTGTGTGTGTGTGTGTGTGTGTGTGTGTGTGTGTGTGTGTGTGTGTGTGTGTGTGTGTGTGTGTGTGTGTGTGTGTATGTGTATGTGTGTGTGTGTGTGTGTTGTGTACTAACTTAATTATGGTTGCAGGGGTCGAGACTCAGCTCCTGGCCCCGCCTCTTCACTGACCGCTACTGGGTCCTCCCTCTCCCTGCTCCATGAGCTTTATCATACCTCGTCTTAAAACTATGTATGGTTCCTACCTCCACTACATCGCTTGCTAGACTACTCCACTTCCCAACAACTCTGTGGCTGAAGAAATACTTCCTAACATCCCTTTGACTCATCTGAGTCTTCAGCTTCCAATTGTGACCCCTTGTTTCTGTGTCCCCATCCTCTCTCTGTCCACCTTGTCTATTCCACGCAGTATTTTGGATGTCGTTATCATGTCTCCCCTGACCCTCCTGTCCTCCAGTGTCAGGCCGATTTCCCTTAACCTCTCTTTGTATGTGTGTGTGTGTGTGTGTGTGTGTGCGAGAGAGAGAGAGAGAGAGAGAGAGAGGTGGGGTGAAATTTGACTCCAAACTAACCATGAAGAACCATGTTGTAAATCTTGCAAACAAGGCAGCCAGGAAGCTTACAGCACTTCACCGTATCTCGCATCTGCTTGACAGTAGGGGTTGCACGATCCTGTACGAGGCACAAGTACGCTCACACCTTGAGTATGCTCCACTTTCTTGGTTTGCCTGCCCCCCCCTCTCATCTGCGACTGCTTGACTGAGTAGAGAACAGAGCAAGACGTCTCATCTCTCGCCTGGACCCATCCTGGATAGATCTGTCATTTCAGCAGAGCCTTCAACATAGGAGGGATGTGGGTGGCCTTACTGTTATGTATAAGGCTAATATTGTCAAAATACCACACTTGGATCCACTTCGAGGACAGCGTGAAACAAGCTTTTATGCCACAAGACGGGCAGAAAGCAGCAACTTCACTCTGGCTGTACCCTTCTCCAGAACATCACTCCATCTGAGATCATACATACCCAGGATGACTCGAGTATGGAACACATTCGTACAGCATAATGATGTCAACGAGATAAAGTCAGTTGATCAAATGAAAATGCTGGCCCACAGATGGCTCGAACTTCATCCTGTCCCGTACTTGTATGTCTCATAACAATAAAAATGCTTTCAAGTGAGCTGATGTAGGTAACAGCTCTTAGCTTGCCAATAAAGTTAGGAATCCTTAACCCATAATATAGCTGTCAATAAAGCTAGGGATCCTTAACCTTGTCAAACCTTGTGTAAAAAAAAAAAAAAAAAAAAAAAAAAAAAAAAAAAAAAAAAAAAAAAAAAAAAAAAAAAAAAAAAAAGGAGAGAGAAAGAGAGAGAGAGAGGGAGGGAGAAAGAGAGAGAGAGAGAATGATAAAGAAAATGAAATGACCATGCTACCTACCACAAACACTACCAACAACCATACTACCCACCATTAACATTGCCAACAACCATGCTACTGACCACTAACACTTCCAACAACCATGCTACTAACCACAAACACTACCAGCAACCATACTACCGACCACTGACACTGCCAAGAACTATGCTGCCGAACACAAACACTGCCAAGAACCATGCTACCGACCACAAACACTGCCAAGAACCATGCTACCGACCACAAACATTACCAACGACCATGCTACTCTCCACAAACACTTTCAACAAGCATTCTACCGGCCACAAACACTTTCAACAACCATACTTTCCCCCGCAAACTCATGAATTATAGTCCAATAACTTCACTGTTACCAGTATTTTACTAAGGCTTCAGGTTGGAAATTTACTCCATTAAATGCTGTCATTAATCGCTTACTCCACACTATACTCACCATACTCTTGTCCAGCAAATGTGAAATATTGTGCTTCTGTGTCGACGTAACACGGGATTGCGATGTTACCAATAAATCCTCGTATAATCCAAACAAATTGTACCCTTCAAAGAGAATGTTATTTTTTTATGCTATAAACCGTTTCCAGCGTTATTGGAAGGGATTAGATGGAGGTATTTTGTTCGTCTGGATATATGGAAAAATTGCTTCTGCAGTGTTTTCGGTCATTAGATCGAGGCCTTCCGCTGGTTAGCGGTCTGTCTCGCAAGAGAGAATTAAAACTCACAGCCAAAGATGCAACAGATCAAGGTGTTTCTTAGAGAATCGGAATGACACCTGAGAGAGACTGGTGCTCCAGTCTCCGAGAAACACCTCGAAATAGGAGGGCAGGTTCTCCACAGGATGTGTAAACACAGAGGCGCAATAGTAGTGTGCTAGGATCTATCTGCTTATGGAATGAGGAGTGTGGAATGAGAAGTATGGGAAGAGGAATACGAAATAAGGGGTGTGGGATGAGTGCGGAATAAGGGGTGTGGAATGAGGAGTGTGGAATGAAGAGTGTGGACTGAGGAGTGTGGAATAAAGGGTGTGGAATGCGACTCCTGGCCTCTGAGATGTGAGACACTTGTCTTCCTTTAGACACTCTCGAGCTTTAACGTAATTTTTGAGATATAATCCATTTTTATTTCTGAGATATTATTCTGGATGACAGAGTTTAGTAAGATGACAGTAATGCTGAAAGACGTCAGCTATTTTCATAAGACTGTACCACATTGTGTAAGGTGACAGCTGTGATGGCAGCTATTTTTTTACAAGTGATTAATATTTTTGATAGATCATTTCTTTGTATATGAGCCTTATACCCTTTTCATGCGCCAGTTATTGTATTTCAGTTTTCCCCTCTTGTGCCGTGCACAGGAGGCGCTGCTGTGCAATATCGTATGACCTTTCAGAGTTAAGTGCCTTTTCATAAGCATTTGTTTTTACATATCATGAAGGAAATGTGCCTCACCTCCGATATTCCAATAATTCACGGTAAAAAAATTCCTGGATAATTTTCCAGAGCGGTAGCTTCAGTAGGGCAGTGCTGGCCTTATTCTTAATTTTGCTAAAATACATATGAAATGAATAATAAATTGGAAAGAAACGGTATCTATTCAGAAAATATATGGAAAGTTTTTATAGAAGTGTAGTAGACAGAGATTTAAACACTTAGAAAGTGGTTTGTATTTTTTTTTAAGAGACTATGGTCCGGGTGCTTGGTGAGCTCACTCGACAAATGAGAATCAGTAGTTGGAGTTGTATCACTGTGTCACAGAACACAGGGAATCTGAAACCCAGATATAGGATCATAGAACAGATGGGTTCCACCCCCTTCCGTTCTGTGATTTGTTTAGAGATTAAATAATTGTTCCGCAAATACTGAAGGACTTTGCTGTGATAACTTTCATAAAAAAAGCAGAGAGTTTTCTTGCATACTACAACTAATGGAGAGGAGTTCAGCGCTTTTATTTTCTCAGCTTAGCGAAGCAGGCTGTTGTGTTGACTGGATTACTGCCAAGGAAATACTGTTTTAAAAATAAATTCTTCAGCTTAACATCGGCTTCAAAAATTGACTTTCCAGTTAATCCCAATTCGAAATATACTTTGAAGAGTTTATCAAAGGAAGCACCAGACGGCATCAGTGCATGCGCCCAAAGGAAATAGATTAGAACAACATATATATTTTATTTGCATCATTCTATGTTTAATCTCGAAAAATATTTATGGTTGAACCGTGAATGTGCAGAACTAAAGATCACTCCCGCAGCAGCACCTGCATCGTTCAATTAGAGACAGTTTACTGAACATTCTACAGCACTGGGGATGGGAGAATACTTTCAAGGGGTAACCACTTTGAAGGCTGTTGAACTGTGTGTACATTACTTTACTTACAATCTCTGTAATGGGCTTTTTCAACGAGTACATAAAATAGAAAGTTGTTAACAATATACATGATTTTTGTGCTTTTCTATTGCTTCGGAGGTCTGGCACATGTCCAGTGTAGATGAATGTGTCTAATTTATCAACATGTCCAGTCTCATGACTCTATTTCGTGTGTATGTTTTTACGATCTTTCATATGTAAATTTCGAATTTTCCGCATTTGAAGCAGTTTTCTCAATAAAAATCAGTTATCGAGTATATATATATATATATATATATATATATATATATATATATATATATATATATATATATATATATATATATATATATATATATATATATATATATATATATATATATATATATATATATATATATATTATATATGTTTTCAACAACCCGGCCGCATCCCACCAAGGCAGAGTGGCCCAAAAAGAAAAACGAAAGTCTCTCCTTTTATATTTCGTAATATATACAGGAGAAGGGATTACTAGCCCCTTGATCCCAGCATTTTAGTCGCCTCTTACAACACGCATGGCTTACGGAGGAAGAATTCTGTTCCACTTCCCCATGGAGGTAAGAGGAAATAAACAAGAACAAGAACAAGAAAGAAAATAGAAGAAAACCCAGAGGGGTGTGTATATATATGCTTGTACATGTATGTAGTGTGACCTAAGTGTAAGTAGAAGTAGCAAGACGTACCTAATATCTTGCATGTTTATGAGACAGAAAAAAGATACCAGCAATCCTACCATCATGTAAAACAATTACAGGTTTCTGTTTTACACTCACTTGGCAGGACGGTAGTACCTCCCTGGGCGGGTGTTGTCTATAGGTCTTGGGACAAGCCTCCCATTCCCTCAGGTACTGTATGACTCCTACGAGTTTAGAGCATCCCATAAATGTAATAATAATCATCTGCCAACTCATGCTTCATGACGGTCACGACGCTTCACGTCGCCACAGACAATAACTTGCTGCTACAGTTTTGTCTCGTATATTTCAGAATTTCTCAAAATATTGTCTCCATTCCAGCTTTTTCTTGACTTTGTGAGGCTCATAACTGATACTTCGAGGATGATAACTGATTGTATGAGTCTCATAACTGGCACATTATACTGCTTATGAAATAGATTTGGGAAAAAAACATTAATTATAATCATTATTACTATGCTGTTATTAATATTTTTATAATAATAATAATAATAATAATAATAATAATAATAATAATAATAATAATAATAATAATAATAATAATAATAATAATTATTATTATTATTATTATTATTATTATTATTATTATTATTATTATTATTATTATTATTATTATTATTATTATTATGCCTCAGTGAGTTCCCTCCTGAGGGTACAGCTGGCGTCAATATTTTCTGGTCTTCTCAAGGAGACTAATTAACAGGATTCCTTACCTAAAGCCTTGCTGCCAGGTAAGAGGAAAATGACCTGTCATGTACCTGATCTTACCCTTCATTACCAGGTACAGTTATGTACATAATCTTACCTGTCATTCACAGATACTGTCATGTGCATAATGTTACATGTCATTCATAGGTATTGTCATGTACTTGACCTAACCTGTGTATTACCAGTATGTTACTCGTGTATTGTCCGTGTACTCACCTAATTGTGGTTACAGGGGTCGAGACTCAGTCCCTGGCCCCGCCTCTTCACTGGACGCTACTAGGTCCTCTCTCTCCCTGCTGTGTGTTACGTTAAGAGTGACCCTGTGTGTTACGTTAAGGGTGACCCTGTGTGTTACGTTAAGGGTGACCCTGTGTGTTACGTTAAGAGTGACCCTGTGTGTTACGTTAAGGGTGACCCTGTGTGTTACGTTAAGGGTGACCCTGTGTGTTACGTTAAGGATGACCCTGTGTGTTACGTTAAGGGTGACCCTGTGTGTTACGTTAAGGGTGACCCTGTGTGTTACGTTAAGGGTGACCCTGTGTGTTACGTTAAGGGTGACCCTGTGTGTTACGTTAAGGGTGACCCTGTGTGTTACGTTAAGGGTGACCCTGTGTGTTACGTTAAGGGTGACCCTGTGTGTTACGTTAAGGGTGACCCTGTGTGTTACGTTAAGGGTGACCCTGTGTGTTACGTTAAGGGTGACCCTGTGTGTTACGTTAAGGGTGACCCTGTGTGTTACGTTAAGGGTGACCCTGTGTGTTACGTTAAGGGTGACCCTGTGTGTTACGTTAAGAGTGACCCTGTGTGTTACGTTAAGGGTGACCCTGTGTGTTACGTTAAGGGTGACCCTGTGTGTTACGTTAAGGGTGACCCTGTGTGTTACGTTAAGGGTGACCCTGTGTGTTACGTTAAGGATGACTGGAAAGTTTCACCTGGAGATGTGGAGTGGTTGTTTGATTCACGTGAAGTCACCTTCAGCACCACTGACAGTTTACTAGATCACCTCCAATATCGTTAATTATTTACCAACATAACCTTGAAACGACTCAACATGACCCTGAAATATAACAGTCCAACGTGACATAGTAATTTGTGATAGATATTGTCTATGATGATGATAGTAATAATAATAATAATAATAATTATAATATAATAATAATAATAATAATAATAATAATAATAATAATAATAATAATAATAATAATAATATCATCATTATCTTTCCTTCCTTCTTCCCTTTCTATTAGCCCATCGTCTAACCCTAATCTTCCCCTCTCACCCCCTTCCTTTTCCCCTTCTTCCTCCCTCCCTTTCTATTAGCCCATCGTCTAACCCTAATCTTCCCCTCTCACCCCCTTCCTTTTCCCCTTCTTCCTCCCTCCTCCCCCTCCCTCCTCCCCCTCCCTCACTCCCACAGTGGCCACGGAGATAATACATCCTATTCTCACTGGTAATTTGCAGCTGATCTAGAGACTTTTTTTAATTTCGTTTAAAAAAACTTTTGTTTTGCCTTGACGGTCAGAGTGATCAGTGTAACCTTCCCTGTTGTTTGACCTTCAATCTCGGCTCCAGGCAGGTTCTCCCGGGCCTTCAAGCTCTAGCTCACGGTCCCGAAGAGGTCTTGCGTGGTCTGTGAGATGCAGTCTAGGGTCTGTAGTAGGTGTAATTAATAAACAGTGGAAGGATGGAAACAAAAGCTGAACATTGTGGAACAAAAGCTGAACATTGTGGAACAAAAGCTGAACATTGTGGTACAAAAGCTGAACATTGTGGTACAAAAGCTGAGCATAGTGGTACAAAAGCTGAACATTGTGGAACAAAAGCTGAACATTATGGAACAAAAGCTGAACATTGTGGTACAAAAGCTGAAATTGTGAAACAAAAGCTGAACATTGTGGAACAAAAGCTGAACATTGTGGAACAAAAGCTGAACATTGCGGAACAAAAACTGAACATTGTGGAACAAAAGCTGAACATTGTGGTACAAAAGCTGAACATAGTGGTACAAAAGCTGAAATTGTGAAACAAAAGCTGAACATTGCGGAACAAAAACTGAACATTGTGGAACAAAAGCTGAACATTGTGGTACAAAAGCTGAACATAGTGGTACAAAAGCTGAAATTGTGAAACAAAAGCTGAACATTGCGGAACAAAAACTGAACATTGTGGAACAAAAGCTGAACATTGCAGAACA